>NC_055697.1:33996920-34078836 GCF_017639745.1 Melanotaenia boesemani
AACAGAGGAGTGGCGGTAGAAAATGGGAAAATAGAGGAGTGGAGGTAGAAAAAGAGAAAACGTAGGAGTGGAGGTAGAAAACATACGAGTGGAGGTAAAAAATGGGAAAATGGAGGAGTGGAGGCAGAAAAAGGAGGAGTGGAGGTAGAAAACGGAGGAGTGGAGGTAGAAAACGGGAAAACAAGGAGCGGAGGTAGAAAACAGGAAAACGGAGGAGTGGAAGTAGAAAACGGAGGAGTGGAGGTAGAAAACGGGAAAACGTAGGAGTGGAGGTACAAAACGGGAAAACGGGGGAGTGGAGGTAAAAAAAACGGGAAAACTGAGGAGTGGAGGTACAAAACGGGAAAACGGGGGAGTGGAGGTAAAAAAAACGGGAAAACTGAGGAGTGGAGGTAGAAAACAGAGGAGTGAGGGTAGAAAACGGAGGAGTGGAGGTAGAAAATAGATGAGTGGAGGTAGAAAACGGAGGAGTGCAGGTAGAAAATGGGAAAACAGAGGAGTGGAGGTAGAAAACGGAGAAGTGAAGGTAGAAAACGGAGGAGTGGAGGTAGAAAACGGGAAAACGAGGACTGGAGGTAGAAAACGGAGGAGTGGAGGTAGAAAACAGACGAGTGGAGGTAGAAAACGGGAAAACGGAGAAGTGGAGGTAGAAAACGGAGGAGTGGAGGTAGAAAACAGGAAAACTGAGGAGTGGAGGTAGAAAACGGGAAAATGGACAAGTGGAGGTAGAAAGCCGAGGAGTGGAGGTAGAAAACAGGAAAACTGAGGAGTGGAGGTAGAAAACGGGAAAACGGAGGAGTGGAGGTAGAAAACGGGAAAACGGAGGAGTGGAGGTAGAAAACGGAGGAATGGAGGTAGAAACGGAGGTGTGGAGGTAGAAAACGAGGAGTGGAGGTAGAAAACGGAGGAGTGGAGGTAGAAAACGAGGACTGGAGGTAGAAAACGGAGGAGTGGAGGTAGAAAACGAGGATTGGAGGTAGAAAACGGAGGAGTGGAGGTAGAAAACGAGGAGTGGAGGTAGAAAACGAGGAGTGGAGGTAGAAAACGGAGGAGTGGAGGTAGAAAACGAGGATTGGAGGTAGAAAACGAGGAGTTGAGGTAGAAAACGAGGAGTGGAGGTAGAAAACGGAGGAGTAGAGGTAGAAAACGGAGGAGTGGAGGTAGAAAACGAGGATTGGAGGTAGAAAACGGAGGAGTGGAGGTAGAAAACGCGGAGTGGAGGTAGAAAACGAGGATTGGAGGTAGAAAACGGAGGAGTGGAGGTAGAAAACGAGGATTGGAGGTAGAAAACGAGGAGTGGAGGTAGAAATTGGAGGAGTAGAGGTAGAAAACGGAGGAGTGGAGGTAGAAAACGAGGATTGGAGGTAGAAAACGGAGGAGTGGAGGTAGAAAACGAGGATTGGAGGTAGAAAACGGAGGAGTGGAGGTAGAAAACGAGGATTGGAGGTAGAAAACGAGGAGTGGAGGTAGAAAACGAGGATTGGAGGTAGAAAACGGGGACTGGAGGTAGAAAACAGACGAGTGGAGGTAGAAAACGGAGGAGTGGAGGTAGAAAACAGACGAGTGGAGGTAGAAAACGGAGGAGTGAAGGTAGAAAACGGGAAAACGGAGAAGTGGAGGTAGAAAACGGAGGAGTGGAGGTAGAAAACAGGAAAACTGAGGAGTGGAGGTAGAAAACGGGAAAATGGACAAGTGGAGGTAGAAAACGGAGGAATGGAGGTAGAAACGGAGGAGTGGAGGTAGAAAACGAGGAGTGGAGGTAGAAAACGGAGGAGTGGAGGTAGAAAACGAGGACTGGAGGTAGAAAACGGAGGAGTGGAGGTAGAAAACGAGGATTGGAGGTAGAAAACAGAGGAGTGGAGGTAGAAAACGAGGAGTGGAGGTAGAAAACGAGGATTGGAGGTAGAAAACAGAGGAGTGGAGGTAGAAAACGAGGAGTGGAGGTAGAAAACGAGGAGTGGAGGTAGAAAACGGAGGAGTGGAGGTAGAAAACGAGGATTGGAGGTAGAAAACGAGGAGTGGAGGTAGAAAACGAGGAGTGGAGGTAGAAAACGGAGGAGTAGAGGTAGAAAACGGAGGAGTGGAGGTAGAAAACGAGGATTGGAGGTAGAAAACGAGGAGTGGAGGTAGAAAACGAGGATTGGAGGTAGAAAACGGAGGAGTGGAGGTAGAAAACGAGGATTGGAGGTAGAAAACGAGGAGTGGAGGTAGAAATTGGAGGAGTAGAGGTAGAAAATGGAGGAGTGGAGGTAGAAAACGAGGATTGGAGGTAGAAAACGGAGGAGTGGAGGTAGAAAACGAGGATTGGAGGTAGAAAACGAGGAGTGGAGGTAGAAAACGAGGATCGGAGGTAGAAAACGGAGGAGTGGAGGTAGAAAACGAGGATTGGAGGTAGAAAACGAGGAGTGGAGGTAGAAATTGGAGGAGTGGAGGTAAAAAACGGAGGAGTGGAGAGCTGATGTCTCCAGAGAAGCTTCCACCTGGAGAAAGAGGTGCAGGTGGTTGGGCTGCTTCTGGTGAAGGTGAAGGTGGCAGCAGCCGGTGAGCAGACCCAATGTGATCCTTTTTTTAAGACCAAGACAAAGACCTAGATTAACAAAAAACACAGATGACAGATGATTAATCAGCGCGGTGGGGTTTGCTGAGCCGCTGGACCTCCGGCTGACACCCCGAGCCACTAAACACAAAACCAAAAACCCCCCAGAGCCTCGGCGGCCTGGAGGAGCGTGGGCGAAGGGTGGAAGGAGGGCACCGTCCCCATGGAGCTGTGTGTGCATGGATGTGTGCGTTTGGGAAGACGTGATGAAATTCAGACAGAAAGAGAGAAGAGGAGTGAGTTTGTGGGAAAGATGAATGAGTGTGTAACATCTGTGTGTTTGTGGGTTTAATGCTAGATCGTGTGTTTCCGAGCCGGCTTATTACCCTGCTTTGTATTATATGTGTGGACGGAGCAAACCCCCATCTGCCACAGGGTGGGCGGCTCGCCACACAACCACAATACAACAACATTTTTCTAACTGTGGGCGTTGAAAAGGCAGCAGGAGCTGCTGGAGTTCGATCAGGCAGAAGGCTGGAACTCAATCAGCAATGCTTCCACAGTAAAGATACATCAACACATCCACAATGAATCAAGTTCCACAGTAAAACCCCGTCAACGGTTCACGTTCCGCAGTAAATAACCATCAACTGGTCACGTTTCGCAGTAAATAACCATCAACGGCTCACGTTCCGCAGTAAATAACCATCAACGGGTCACGTTTCACAGTAAATAACCATCAACGGGTCACGTTCCGCAGTAAATAACCATCAACGGGTCACGTTTCGCAGTAAACAACCATCAACGGGTCACGTTCCGCAGTAAATAACCATCAAAACGTCCCGTTCTGCAGTAAATAACCATCAACGGGTCACGTTCCGCAGCAAATAACCATCAACGGGTCACGTTCCACAGTAAATAACCATCAACGGGTCACGTTCCGCAGTAAATAACCATCAAAACGTCCCGTTCTGCAGTAAATAACCATCAACGGGTCACGTTCCGCAGCAAATAACCATCAACGGGTCACGTTCCACAGTAAATAACCATCAACGGGTCACGTTCCGCAGTAAATAACCATCAAAATGTACCGTTCCGCAGTATATAACAACCAACGGGTCAAGATCCGCAGTAAATAACCATCAAAACGTCCCGTTCCGCAGTAAATAACCATCAAAACGTCCCGTTCCGCAGTAAATAACCATCAACGGGTCACGTTCTGCAGTAAATAACCATCAACGGGTCACGTTCCGCAGCAAATAACCATCAACGGGTCACGTTCCGCAGTAAATAACCATCAACGGGTCACGTTCTGCAGTAAATAACCATCAACGGGTCACGTTCCGCAGCAAATAACCATCAACGGGTCACGTTCCGCAGCAAATAACCATCAACGGGTCACGTTCTGCAGTAAATAACCATCAAAAAAGTCACGTTCCGCATCAAATAACCATCAACGGGTTATGTTCCGCAGTAAATAACCATCAACGGGTCACGGTCCGCAGTAAATAACCATCAATGGGTCACGTTCCGCAGTAAATAACCATCAACGGGTCACGTTCCACAGTAAATAACCATCAACGGGTCAAGTTCCACCGTAAATAACCATCAACTGGTCACGTTCCACAGTAAATAACCATCAACGGGTCACGTTCCGCAGTAAATAACCATCAACGGGTCACGTTCCACAGTAAATAACCATCAACTGGTCACGTTCCGCAGTAAATAACCATCAACGGGTCACGGTCCGCAGTAAATAACCATCAACGGGTCACGTTCCGCAGTAAATAACCATCAACTGGTCACGCTCCGCAGTAAATAACCATCAACGGGTCACGTTCCACAGTAAATAACCATCAACTGGTCACGCTCCGCAGTAAATAACCATCAACGGGTCACGGTCCGCAGTAAATAACCATCAAAACGTCACGTTCCGCAGCACATAACTAACAAAACGTCACGTTCCACAGTGAATAACCATCAATGGGTCACGGTCCACAGTAAATAACCATCAACGGGTCACGTTCCGCAGTAAATAACCATCAAAACGTCACGTTCTGCAGCAAATAACCATCAACGGGTCACGTTCTGCAGTAAATAACCATCAAAACGTCACGTTCCGCAGCAAATAACCATCAACAGGTTACGCTCCGCAGTAAATAACCATCAACGGGTCACGTTCCACAGTAAATAACCATCAACGGGTCACGTTCCGCAGTAAATAACGATCAAAGCGTCACGTTCCGCAGTAAATAACCATCAACGGGTCATGTTTCGCAGTAAATAACCATCAACGGGTCACGTTCTGCAGTAAATAACCATCAATGGGTGACAGTCCACAGTAAATAACCATCAACGGGTCACGTTCCGCAGCAAATGACCATCAAAACGTCACGTTCCGCAGTAAATGACTAACAAAACGTTACGTTCCACAGTAAATAACCACCAACGGGTCAAGATCCGCAGCAAATAACCATCAACGGGTCACGTTCCGCAGCAAATAACCATCAACGGGTCACGTTCCGCAGTAAATAACCATCAACGGGTCACGTTCCGCAGCAAATAACCATCAACGGGTCACGTTCCGCAGCAAATAACCATCAACGGGTCACGTTCCACAGTAAATAACCATCAACTGGTCACGTTCCGCAGTAAATAACCATCAACGGGTCACGGTCCGCAGTAAATAACCATCAACGGGTCACGTTCCGCAGTAAATAACCATCAACTGGTCACGCTCCGCAGTAAATAACCATCAACGGGTCACGTTCCACAGTAAATAACCATCAACTGGTCACGCTCCGCAGTAAATAACCATCAACGGGTCACGGTCCGCAGTAAATAACCATCAAAACGTCACGTTCCGCAGCACATAACTAACAAAACGTCACGTTCCACAGTGAATAACCATCAATGGGTCACGGTCCACAGTAAATAACCATCAACGGGTCACGTTCCGCAGTAAATAACCATCAAAACGTCACGTTCTGCAGCAAATAACCATCAACGGGTCACGTTCTGCAGTAAATAACCATCAAAACGTCACGTTCCGCAGCAAATAACCATCAACAGGTTACGTTCCGCAGTAAATAACCATCAACGGGTCACGTTCCACAGTAAATAACCATCAACGGGTCACGTTCCGCAGTAAATAACGATCAAAGCGTCACGTTCCGCAGTAAATAACCATCAACGGGTCATGTTTCGCAGTAAATAACCATCAACGGGTCACGTTCTGCAGTAAATAACCATCAATGGGTGACAGTCCACAGTAAATAACCATCAACGGGTCACGTTCCGCAGCAAATGACCATCAAAACGTCACGTTCCGCAGTAAATGACTAACAAAACGTTACGTTCCACAGTAAATAACCACCAACGGGTCAAGATCCGCAGCAAATAACCATCAACGGGTCACGTTCCGCAGCAAATAACCATCAACGGGTCACGTTCCGCAGTAAATAACCATCAACGGGTCACGTTCCGCAGCAAATAACCATCAACGGGTCACGTTCCGCAGCAAATAACCATCAACGGGTCACGTTCCGCAGCAAATAACCATCAACGGGTCACGTTCCGCAGCAAATAACCATCAACGGGTCACGTTCCGCAGCAAATAACCATCAACGGGTCACGTTCCGCAGTAAATAACCATCAACGGGTCACGTTCCGCAGTAAATAACCATCAAAGCGTCACGTTCCGCAGTAAATAACCATCAACGGGTCACGTTCCGCAGTAAATAACCATCAAAACGTCACGTTCCGCAGTAAATAGCCATCAAAACGTCACGTTCCGCAGTAAATAACCATCAACGGGTCACCAATCTGAGACAAATTGGATTTAAAACTGTGGAACAATTTTAAAAAAATGAAGGAAACTTTGATGATCCTCCATCTGTAGTGTATGAAAATCATCAGCAGGTTAAGAGAATCTGGAGGAATCTCTGTGTGCATGAGACAAGGCTGGATGGTGGTGATGCTGGTCCTCATTAAAAATGAAGAAAACAGAAACATCTGGAGGGCAAAAACACAGCTAATCAGTTTAATTATCAAAGAGTACCTCAGAGAAGTAGAGCCTCTCAGAAGTAAAGGGTGGACAGAGGTTCAACAATCTGCAAAAAATGGGTCTAAATTTGGGAGAAAGTGGAGCTGATGTTTTCCATTAGATGGTAAAATGTCTGTTTCATCATCTGACATGTAGTTTATCTTCTGCTGGGAGTAAATTGTGACCTGATGTTGTTAGAGGTGAGGCTGTAGATGTTTGTTTGCTGCTGCCTCCCACTTTACACCTTCCTCATGAATACGGGGTTTGTTGTTGTTTCTTAGTAACAAAACGTCACGTTCCACAGTAAATAACCATCAATGGGTGACAGTCCACAGTAAATAACCATCAACGGGTCACGTTCCGCAGTAAATAATCATCAAAACGTCCCGTTCCGCAGTAAATAACCATCAACGGGTCACGTTCCGCAGTAAATAGCCATCAAAATGTTACGTTCCGCAGTAAATAACCATCAACGGGTCACGTTCCGCCGTAAATAACCATCAACGGGTCACGTTCCGCAGTAAATAACCATCAAAACATCACGTTCCGCAGTAAATAACCATCAACGGGTCACGTTCCGCCGCAAATAACCATCAACGGGTCACGTTCCACAGCAAATAACCATCAACGGGTCACGTTCCGCAGTAAATAACCATCAACGGGTCACGTTCCGCAGTAAATAACCATCAACGGGTCACGTTCCGCAGTAAATAACCATCAAAATGTCACGTTCCGCAGTAAATAACCATCAACGGGTCACGTTCCGCAGTAAATAACCATCAACGGGTCACGTTCCGCAGTAAATAGCCATCAAAACGTCACGTTCCGCAGTAAATAACCATCAACGGGTCACGTTCCGCAGTAAATAACCATCAACGGGTCACGTTCCGCAGTAAATTGCCATCAAAACGTCACGTTCCGCATTAAATAACCATCAACGGGTCAAGTTCCGCAGTAAATAACCATCAAAGCGTCACGTTCCGCAGTAAATAACCATCAACGGGTCACGTTCCGCAGTAAATAACCATCAACGGGTCACGTTCCGCAGTAAATAACCATCAAAACATCACGTTCCGCAGTAAATAACCATCAACGGGTCACGTTCCGCCGCAAATAACCATCAACGGGTCACGTTCCACAGCAAATAACCATCAACGGGTCACGTTCCGCAGTAAATAACCATCAACGGGTCACGTTCCGCAGTAAATAACCATCAACGGGTCATGTTCCGCAGTAAATAACCATCAAAACGTCACGTTCCGCAGTAAATAACCATCAACGGGTCACGTTCCGCAGTAAATAACCATCAACGGGTCACGTTCCGCAGTAAATAGCCATCAAAACGTCACGTTCCGCAGTAAATAACCATCAACGGGTCACGTTCCGCAGTAAATAACCATCAACGGGTCACGTTCCGCAGTAAATAACCATCAAAGCATCACGTTCCGCAGTAAATAACCATCAACGGGTCACGTTCTGCAGTAAATAACCATCAACGGGTCACGTTCCGCAGTAAATAACCATCAAAACGTCCCGTTCCGCAGTAAATAACCATCAAAACATCCCGTTCCGCAGTAAATAACCATCAATGGGTCACGTTCCACAGGAAATAACCATCAACGGGTCACGTTCCGCAGTAAATAACCATCAACGGGTCACGTTCCGCAGTAAATAACCATCAAAGCGTCACGTTCCGCAGTAAATAACCATCAACGGGTCACGTTCCGCAGTAAATAACCATCAACGGGTCACGTTCCGCAGTAAATAACCATCAAAGCGTCACGTTCCGCAGTAAATAACCATCAAAGCGTCACGTTCCGCAGTAAATAACCATCAACGGGTCACCAATCTGAGACAAATTGGATTTAAAACTGTGGAACAATTTTAAAAAAATGAAGGAAACTTTGATGATCCTCCATCTGTAGTGTATGAAAATCATCAGCAGGTTAAGAGAATCTGGAGGAATCTCTGTGTGCATGAGACAAGGCTGGATGGTGGTGATGCTGGTCCTCATTAAAAATGAAGAAAAAAGAAACATCTGGAGGGCAAAAACCACAGCTAATCAGTTTAATTATCAAAGAGTACCTCAGAGAAGTAGAGCCTCTCAGAAGTAAAGGGTGGACAGAGGTTCAACAATCTGCAAAAAATGGGTCTAAATTTGGGAGAAAGTGGAGCTGATGTTTTCCATTAGATGGTAAAATGTCTGTTTCATCATCTGACATGTAGTTTATCTTCTGCTGGGAGTAAATTGTGACCTGATGTTGTTGTTAGAGGTGAGGCTGTAGATGTTTGTTTGCTGCTGCCTCCCATTTTACACCTTCCTCATGAATACGGGGTTTGTTGTTGTTTCTTAGTAACAAAACGTCACGTTCCACAGTAAATAACCATCAATGGGTGACAGTCCACAGTAAATAACCATCAACGGGTCACGTTCCGCAGCAAATAACCATCAACGGGTCACGGTCCGCAGTAAATAACCACCAAAACGTCCTGTTCCGCAGTAAATAACCATCAACGGGTCACGTTCCGCAGTATATAACTAAAATAACCATCAAAGCGTCACGTTCCGCAGTAAATAACCATCAACGGGTCACGTTCCACAGTAAATAACCATCAACGGGTCACGTTCCGCAGTATATAACTAAAATAACCATCAAAGCGTCACGTTCCGCAGTAAATAACCATCAAAACGTCACGTTCCGCAGTAAATAACCATCAACGGGTCACGTTCCGCAGTATATAACTAAAATAACCATCAAAGCGTCACGTTCCGCAGTAAATAACCATCAAAGCGTCACGTTCCGCAGTAAATAACCATCAACGGGTCACGTTCCGCAGTAAATAACCATCAACGGGTCACGTTCCGCAGTAAATAACCATCAACGGGTCACGTTCCGCAGTAAATAACCATCAACGGGTCACGTTCCGCAGTAAATAACCATCAACGGGTCACGTTCCGCAGTAAATAACCATCAACGGGTCACGTTCCGCAGTAAATAACCATCAAAACGTCACGTTCCACAGTAAATAACCATCAACGGGTCACCAATCTGAGACAAATTGGATTTAAAACTGTGGAACAATTTTAAAAAAATGAAGGAAACTTTGATGATCCTCCATCTGTAGTGTATGAAAATCATCAGCAGGTTAAGAGAATCTGGAGGAATCTCTGTGTGCATGAGACAAGGCTGGATGGTGGTGATGCTGGTCCTCATTAAAAATAAAGAAAAAAGAAACATCTGGAGGGCAAAAACACAGCTAATCAGTTTAATTATCAAAGAGTACCTCAGAGAAGTAGAGCCTCTCAGAAGTAAAGGGTGGACAGAGGTTCAACAATCTGCAAAAAATGGGTCTAAATTTGGGAGAAAGTGGAGCTGATGTTTTCCATTAGATGGTAAAATGTCTGTTTCATCATCTGACATGTAGTTTATCTTGTGCTGGGAGTAAATTGTGACCTGATGTTGTTGTTAGAGGTGAGGCTGTAGATGTTTGTTTGCTGCTGCCTCCCATTTTACACCTTCCTCATAAATACGGGGTTTGTTGTTGTTTCTTCAACATTTGTACAGAAGACGAAAATATTTACTCTCGTCTCAGCCTTAAAGCGGACGCAGCACTGTGAGATAAAAACGGGCCTGTTCGGTCCGCGCGTGGGCTCAGCTGGCACCAAACACGCCCCTCTGAGACGCACTTTCCCCGGATACCAGCCATATAAGCAGCCGGAGCTCCTGTGGCCTCGCTGGAGCATCCATTTATGGAGAACGTGTGACCGGAATTCCGAATCATGATGTTTTAATATTTTTTTATTTTTCCTTTAAAAGAGTCTGAAAACAGCGCAACGCACGCGATGGTGGTTAAAGTCGGAAAGTTACATCCAAAGTTCTAGTTTACTCCTTCATGTGCGGGTTATTTAGGTCGTTTTTCCTCCCACGTGTCGTCACGGCACGCTCCCATTTCTGGAGTTCCCTCTTTTTCTGGACCAAGTCCATATGTGGTCAATGACGTAGGGACACCCAGAGAATCCTTTTATAAGCGTCCCGCAGCGAGCAGGAGCTGGTTTAGAACGAGACACCACGATGGAAAACGTCCACTGACTTCAGATTAGACAGGACGGGATGACCGCGAAGGTCGCTGACGAAGTTTCCGCATCTCTGCGCAGGACTGTAGACAGTAAAGATGTTTGCGCCAGCGCAGAATCGGCGCTTATTTTTAAGGATGAGCCTGTAGAGGAAGATGAAGGGAGACATGTTCAGAGAGGAGGCGGTAAGAAAAACAAACCTCCAAAGTTTCTCTGCGCCGGAACGATGGAGGATGTCCACCTCAGGCTTACTGTTCGTCCTGTTCATGTCCCTGTCCTTCCCTCTGCCCTTCCCTGTCCATCCTTGTCCATCTCTTTGTCCACCTCCGTGTGTTTCAGGTGACCATCTGTTGGAGACCAGGGACGCACCTGAGCTGCAGCTCCAGGCCGACTTGACACTCTTTACGACAACTTTACGCACGCACCCCGTGGCGTTCACCTGTAAGTTCTTGGTGGACTCCAGGAGTGCGAGAGGAGCGTGGAGGACAGGAGACGTCATCAACGTGGTCAGCGCGGACATCCCCGCCCCGGGACCCGCAGCATCGCCCGACATTTACGCAGGAGGAGGAGACGCAGTGGACGGCGCCATGGCTCACGGCCAGCCCGACATCAGCCACATGTACGCGCCCACTCACCCCCACGCGGTTCCATCCTACTCGTGCAGCGGGGATGTGTACCAGGAGCAGCCGGCGGGGGGGTACCTGACCACCTCCACCTGCGCCGTGTCCTACCATCCACCTCAGGGCTACAACTCCGCGCCCAAACCGGCCGTGGACAGCACCGCGCTGCTCTCCATCATGCCTGAGTACGGAGGCTTCTACCAGCAGAGCTGCCAGCGGGAGCTCCAGACGGCTTTCCCGGAGAGGAAGGCCCTCCCGTACAGCCTGGACCCCCTCCGGGTGGCCCCGCCTCTCACGCCCCTCAACACCATCAGGAACTTCACGCTCGGCGCGCCATCAACGGCCGCTGAAGGTCCGATGGCCGCCGCTTTCCCCAACCACCAGAACCTTCCCCTCAGGCCCATCCTAAGACCCAGGAAGTATCCGAACCGACCGAGCAAGACTCCGGTCCATCAGAGACCGTATCCGTGCCCAGCGGAGAGCTGCGACCGCCGGTTCTCCCGGTCGGACGAGCTGAGCCGACACCTGCGCATCCACACCGGCCACAAGCCTTTCCAGTGCCGCATCTGCATGCGGAACTTCAGCCGCAGCGACCACCTCACAACACACATCCGCACGCACACCGGGGAGAAGCCGTTCTCCTGCGAGCAGTGCGGGAGGAAGTTCGCGCGCAGCGACGAGAGGAGGAGGCACATGAAGATCCACCTCCGGCAGCGGGAGAAGAAGTCCTCCGCGTCCTAGTCAGAGACCTTTCTAGAAGCCAAAACCAGATCAGAGAGAACCAGAACCAATAAAACACAAGCAGGGCCGGAAATGTGGGCACGGAACTCTGAACTGTCTCAGGGATCAGGTTCCTCCAGAGGCTTCAGGTTTCCTGCTGGTTCCCCCCAGACCTTCAGTCTAAACCCGGATTTCATGATGAGACAATTTAGCTAATTTCTTGGCATAAAAAGGAAAAAAAAAAAACAGTTTTTAATGATTAATGACGTTTGGAAAAACATTAAGAAATGAAGCGATGAGGCCAAAACAACTGCTTTATAATAATAATAATAATAATAATAATAATAATGATAATAATAATAATAATAATGTATTATTATTATTATTATACTGCGCAACATCTTTGTTGACATAAAGAAATCAGAAGGTGGAGACGTGGAACTAGAATGATGTCAGAGCTCTGCAGTGACGTCACAGCGGGGTTGGGGGGGGGGCTGCAAAATGAAGTTTTTGTTATCAAACCCAGGTTTAATCATCAAGTTTTGTTGTTTTAACATTTTTATGCAGCATTAAAGCAAATAAATAATAAATGTTTGTTGAGCTCCTGCCTGGTTTTTCTACCTGGAAAACATTGACCAAACTTCAAATTAAAGGAGAACTTGAATTCCCATCTTAGAAAGAAATAAAATAACAGGATAAAACTGAACTCTGTGACCCTGGAAGATGCAGACATGGAGCCTGATGCGAACACACTGGACTCAGAGTCGCTGTAAAGGCCAGAACCTCATCTCTGATTACAAGCTTCCGTTTTCCAAGTTGCCTGATAAAAACCAGACATGTCCAGTTTAACGGGTCCTGGTGGAAACACGAGCAGAAGGCCGTAAATAAAAACCCTGGTGGTGTAAAATCGGGCTGGAAGGTGAAGCCGGTCATGAAGACCAAAGGTCATAAATGCTGAAAAGACCTCAGATGAGCTTTTACCAGGCGGAGCCGAGCGCCACGTCCCAGCAGACCTCGTCCTGCTTGCTGCTGATTGGTCGGAAAGATCCTGAATTTAAATCAATGAAATCGGTATCGGAGCATTTCTCACACAGTGAGACCATGGTGCAGGTGTGGGAAGGTAAACTGGAACAGCAGAGACCAGTCTGACCAGTGAGGATGTTGGAATGACCAAAGAAGAGCGCTGGCTTAGCCAAGACGTCTTTTAGCATCGGTTAGCCTTGTCCCATGCGTACAGAGATTCCTCCTGATTCTCAGAATGATATTACACACAGATCTTCAAAGTATTCACATTATATGTTGTGGAACATTTTTATTGAAATTTCTCCAAAATTATGACCCATTGTTTGCAGATTATTGAACCTCTGTCCACGTCTTACCTCAGAGAGACTCTACCTCTCTGAGGTGCTCTTCTATGTCCCATCATGTTACTGACTCTGATAATTAACCTGATCAGCTGTAACTTCTTCCTCCTGATAGTTAGCTTTTACTGAGGACTTGAAGGTCACCAGCATCCAGCTTTGTCCCCAGCACACAGAGATTCCTCCTGATTCTGTGAACTGTAGATTTTAATAAACTGTTGACTGTTTTAAATGAATGACTAAGTCAAGTTTTGTTTGTCTGCTTGTTTTGTCTGTTTGAGCTGCAAATCATCACAATGTTTATTTATTCTTAATAACCTCAAACCCAGAGCAAAACTTGTTTCAGGTCTTTATTCTGCATCACATTTAACAGATTCGACACGGTCGTCTGGCCACACAGAAAAACTACAACTTTGATTTCTCTAACGAAGCCGGATTACTGCACCTCATCAGCTGTGAGGATTCAGCTGCTCGTCATCCTGCAGTTTTTAGTGTTTTTACTTTCCAGAAAGGTCCCTTCAGCCATGTGGAGCAAACGCCACAAAACAGGAAGACCTTGAAGGCATCACCAGCTCTGCTCCAGCATCCAGAGACAATGCTGCGTTCAGTGTCCAGGCAGGAGGCTGGAATTCTCCCTCACGTCTGGGAGAGGGAACGTTTTGATGCTGAAGCAGCAGCTGTTCCTTTCAGTGTTCGTTTGAAGCCCATCAGCGACTTCCCCTTAAACTCTGCGTGTTTCTCCATGGGATGAAAATTCCCGCCAACAGGGAAAATTTCCCACCTTTTCAGCTCATTTCTGGACAAAAATATCAAACAATCTCAATAAAAGCATCACAGGTACATTTTCTTTTCCACGTTTACCCAAATCATAAAGTCAGCTTCACTCCTGATAAAAAACCAAACATGAGATTATTTATGTTATTTATAGGCCTTAAATTTGATCACATGACTTCAGTTTTTATAACAAAAAGAACATAAATGTGTTATTTTCCATTCGAGGATGGGAATTTTATTTAAAGATCAAAATACATTTTCCCTCTTTTTAGATTTCAGTCTGATTTTAAAAACCCAGAGCTCCTAATAAAACTCTACTTTTGACTCGTTTTACACGACGGCGGCATGATGGCGTTAAATCTGGAAATCGCTCTGATTGGACCGGAGTTGGAAGATTTGAGGGGAAAAGTGGAAACGAAACTGAACGTGTGAAGTTTTCCAGCGTTCCGGGCTTCTTGTGCTGGTCTGAGCCGGAACACCACTATCTCAGACTTCCCCACTGTCCTTGAACGCAACATAAAAGTCCTGCAGATGCTCTGCACCTGAAGCTCACACCAGGTTAACCCTTCACACACCGGAGCCACTCCACCTGTGCGCCACCCAACCCGCCAGTTTCATGGTTTTATTGAAATATGGAGACTTGGAAACCTCCAGAATCTGGTCTAGATGTTTGGGGATGGAAAGCTGAGACTCTCTGTCCTGAGCTGAGGTGAACTCTGGCTCGTGCATCAGGGAAGCCAGAAGCATCAGGATGTGCTGCGCGTGGCTCCTCCAGGTGAGAGGAAAGGACGTCAGCGTGCAGCAGAAACCAGGTCTGCGGAGGAAAACGACATTCTGCTCAGAACCAAAGCCCACACTTAACGTCAGGTTTGATAAAAACTTCAGAGTAAATCTTCTGGTCCAAACAAGTCCACAAACCAGCAAACTGAACCAGACCGGGACCAGCGGCCGCTCAGCGGAGGATCAGAGGCAGACCTCCGGGCCCGGGTACGGCTCCCCCCCGCACCAGAAGCTGGAAGGCTGGGAGACCTCCATCAGCCAGACCTCCTTCTCCTTCTGCTCCGCGTTTTTAGCCTCCGTTTCGGACAGAAGCTTGTAATAGTGACAGTCTCTGCCTTCGTCCGGGTCGTACGGGGGGGCCAAAATATCCATGAACGCCGTCGGCCCGTCCACGGCATCGATCTGGTGGAGGTTGTCCCGGTCGGGGGAGAGGACGCAGGGGCCGCTCTCCTCCGTGTACTCCGCGGAGGAGCGGAGCACTGAGCGCCGCAGCGTGCCCAGCTGGGCCGGGGGCAGCGGGGGCGCGGACTGCGCGCTCCCCCCCGGCCGCTCCAGCCGGTCGAAGCAGCTGATCCTGACCTTGCCGTACAGGACTTTCAGCACGCCGTGCATCCCCGGGTGGTCGTGCAGAGGGATGGAGGCGCCGCTCTTCAGCAGGAACACCCCCATGCTGAACTGGTCCGTTTCGCAGATGTGCATGTAGGTGACCGGAGGCACCCCGTGGTGGTACGGGTGAGGACGGGGCGAGCTGTCGTCGGCTCTCCGCGGGACGAGCTTCAGGTCCGCCGCGCGCACTTCCGTCATCAAGCTCTTCAGCGTGTTGTGGTTCTCCAGGAAAGACTTCCCAACCTCCTCGCCAAGCCGGGGGCTCCTGAAGGTCACCAGAGCCTGCCGAGCTATTCTCTGAACGATGGAGGTCATGGGGCTGTCGGCTGGCATCATACCGAAGCGAAGAGCGCCGCTGCCCGGGTCCACTGGTCTCTGAGCAGCGGCAGCTATGGCTAGGTCCAAAGATCGTTTACTAGGAAGATGACGCACTCCGTTGACGGAGTCTTTCTGAGCTTTGGATGGCTTTACTACGGTGGCCGAGAAGGGCAAAACAAATATATATTTATATATATATATATATGTGTGTGTGTGTGTGTGTGTGCAAACACATTTGCAAATTTAAAATAACATTTTAGGAAACAAATTAACAAAATATTAAACTCTTGTACAAATGCTGAGATTACAGAAGCTGAGAGCAATTTATCACATTATCTCAAGAAAAAAACTTTGTTTTCTTGAGGTAATGGATTATTCAAATGCAGAGTTGTGAAGGGGCTGGAGCTGGTCCTGGTCCATCACAGAGACTAACATTCAACCAGACTTCCAGTCACTGTTGGAGGAAGCCGGGAGCGAACACATCCACGGGGAGAACATGCAAACTCCACACAGGTTCCCCCAAGACACCGACTGGTTGTTCGTATATAAGAGTGATAAAAATAATATGTATTAAATATGTACATTAATGAATTATATTTGATTTTAGTGAGTGTGTTTGTGGTCTACTGGGGGAATCCCGGACCTCCTTTATGTTTTGGATGCAGCAGCCTGTCTCTGAAGGAGCTCTGCAGGGCTGTCTGTGTTCGCAGAGGAACAGTTACTCTGGACCGGGACGCCTCAGTACAGCAATGGGCGTAAGCTGACGTCAGATCGAGCAAAATCCAGATCCAGAACGTCAGATTGTACTTCTATCAAGTCCGACAAAGGCTGACTTAAGTTTTACCGTCACTCATTCACATAATTCCACATCTACACCATGACTGTAGCCCCGCCCATCAGCTGTCCTGTAGCCCCGCCCATCAGCTGTCCTGTAGCCCCACCCATCAGCTGCCCTGTAGCCCCACCCCTCAGCTGTCCTGTAGCTCCGCCCATCAGCTGTCCTGTAGCTCCGCCCATCAGCTGTCCTGGAGTCTGATTTGATCAATGAAATCAGGCGTCACACACTTAAGTTGTGTCCCAATTCAGGGTCTGCACAGCTTTACTTTAGCCCACCTCAATCAAATAATTATCTCAAGACTATGAGAAAACTGACTTATCTCGAGATACAATTAACAAAATAATAACAGGCAATAACGGCGCTTGTTGCTTCAGTCCAACAAAAATCAACAAGCAGCTGAATCAAAAAAGAGCAAAATATCAAAAAGTTCATGAAACACGTTCTGCGCAGCTCCTTCCTGCTTGTGGACGGACTACAAATAATTTGTTTGTACTACAAGATGAGGTCATCACTTCCGGTATTTAAAACATTTCCTGTCTGTTAAAAGCCGTGTTTTGTTCATTTCTTTCAGGGTTTATTTGTGTTTTGTCTCTTGTGGATTTGTATCGGCACTCATACAAGAGTTGAATATTTAGTAAATTAATTTCCTAAAATGAAAATTAGTTTTTAAAGATGCGACTGTGTTTTATGGAATATAAATTTATTTTCTAAATGTAATTTTGTTTTGCTAATGTGTTTTTGAAATGCCAAGACATTTTGCACTTCTCAGTCAACGTGCTTCACAATTAACTGTTTTAAATAACAGGAAATTTTAAGTATATTTAGTCGTTGCACACATGTAAGAAAAAAACACCAAACCAAAATTTTAAACCTTACTGTAAAAAGAAGTGGAAAATGTATAAATTGGATTAATTATTAGCTCAAACGAAATATTCTTTCTTTTGACAGAAATAATGTAAAAGCTATGCATTTAAATTGAATTTCACTTCTCTGTCTCGTACATGCTGCAGAACTGACAATAAAGCTGACTTTGACTTTGAAATGATTTCCTTACTGACAAGGCAGCGATTTGAAGCAGCGATGGCAGCAGAGTGAGACCTCTTTCGTTTCGCCTGTCTTTGATCTGACTACTAACGCTACTCATTTCAAGCCGTTTCTGCTTCCGCGCGCGTTCATTTCATTATTTTATTTTAAACACGTGCATGTTTGCGTGTAGAAAAACATCACAACAACCAGAATGTACCTCACACAGGACAGGACAAAGAACTGAGCGCGGAACCTGCTCGACTTCTGACCCCATTTTTAGCCAACTCTCACACACGTACGCACCACGCAGAGCGTCGGGTTACACCCAGAGGATTATGGGAGATGTAGTCACCATCACAGCCTTTACTTTGCCCTCTAACTCCAGATAACCTCAAATTCAACTGCGAATAAAACCGGTGTTGCTACTGCTGTGTTTTAGTGTATCAGCACGATTTCAAACTCCACGAATAAAAGTTTCTTTGTACTGTATTGGTCAGCTAAGAAGAAGCACTACATTTCCCAGCATGCAACAGAATGTTTGGCGATAATGATCTTTGCCCCCAAGATATTCCTCTAACACAACATGAACATTTAATGGGAAAACCGTCAGTTTATGGTTAATCAGCCTTCTGAAACCTGAGTATGCATTTTTTATTAAAGTAAAATGCAGAAATTAAATTCAGTGTTTTATTTGTTTTTATGTCCTAGACCAGATTGTAGTCTAGGACCTAGACTATGATCTGCTCTGACAATAACACGTAATTTTGCAGACACAGTCATGATGTGATTATGCACTTTGGAATTTCGTGAAAAACAGATTTTAATAAAGAATATGGACTCATCCTGCAGTCTTGAGCTGATTTTACTTCCAGGAAACGCTTCTCTCAAGTTTTATGTTATATTGCCAGATATTTCTGCATCCAGAGGGCCCAATAAGATTTCAGTCAACTTTTTCATTGTTTGTACATTCTTGTTGACTCAATAATTAAACAAAATCCAACATAAGAGTACAGATTTGTGAAATAGACGTGTGGAAAATGTAAGCAGTGTAAATGGTCCCAGGTTTTGGTGTTGGTTGCATTTCTGTAGTTTTCTGCTTCCTCTGGGCTCAAGATGTGAACCTGCTCACCGCAAGTTAAACTTGACAAAAGGACACGTTTAACAGAAAGAACTCCTCACCTGTCTGAACCTGACCTGGGCTGGCAGGAGTGAACTCTGAACTCAGCACTGCCCACTAGTGGTCGGCAGAACTGACTTAACAACCATGGCAACACAAAACACGCATGGAAGTATGAGGATGGCCACGTATGAAACGGATGTCGCTGTTTACGTACGTACGGGAGCAGAAATGGGCCTTTAGAGTTCAGAAATAGTTTCTTAAATGATGCAGAAGCAAATCAGAGCACATCTTCTATAGAAGAATGGACCAGTGTCAGATTAATGCCGGGCTAAAGATGATGGTGACGGAGTCGCCGGGCTAAAGATGATGGTGACGGAGTCGCCGGGCTAAAGATGATGGTGACGGAATCATTGGGCTGAAGCCCACCATTGTGATTTTAATGCCTTCAGCAGAAATAAACTGAATCTGGTGATCATGAGAAGACCAGCATCTCCAGTCGTGGAGACGTCACCGTCTCCCATGCTGCTCCACACCTACTCACAATGTGACACAAACACACAGCATGTGCGGTCAGCACGTGACGTCACCGCCATCTTGTTTTAGCAGGAAGTGAACGGAGGCTGAAAATAGACACCGTGATTCAGAGCACGGACGCTTTTAGCTCTGATGTGGAGCCAAACTGTGGAAGCAATGAGTGGGTCTCCGTCCAAATCAAATAAACAGGACGATTTCTGACAACAGGCGCTCGCAGTCCAGCCACACACACACACACACACACACACACACACACACACACACACACACACACACACACACACACACACACACAGACATACAAAGCCTTGTATGACACAACAGTAAACAGCACATTGAGTTTATGTTGTTTTGGGTACATGGAAGTCATTGGAAGTCATCTGGCCGCCTCCTGATGATAAACAGTTCAATAAACCTTCCAAACTTATTTCAGAACCAAATTTTCCATTTCAGCAGCTCTTGTTCCCTAAATACTCTTCTTCTCCTTCTTCTTCTTTAAAATTAAATTTATTTTATCATTTAAATCAGTGTTTCATCCTCCAGGTGTCACCTGTCCTGAAGGTTTGTTATTAGTTTTGGTCCCACAGTAGTTCTTGTTCATCCTGCTGTTGCAGCATCAATTAGATCCTTGTTTCTACATGTACTAAGCACTACCTTCTGTAGTGACACTATCGTGGGTAAGTCCTGATCCAAATTGAGCTCTAACGTTTTGCACTTACCGGTAGTGACGTACCAGCTTAGCAGCGCCGCTCTGTTAATATACTTTTTTTTTCTTCCAAAATCCAAAATCAGGTTAACATACGTGTTTGCATGTCATCATACTTTTATGCTATTAAATGCCTTTTAAAAGGCCTCATTAGTGAAACAAAGAACCGTGGCCTCCACTGTATTAATCTATCTCAGTAGATAACAATAGAAACCATCAGCACACGTTTATGTGTCTTTGCATGTCTCCCCCATACCTGTTAGTATAAAGTGTAATTTAAAACACTAATAAAGCCGTTTTTAAATAAGCAAAGATTTCTTAACTGAATTAAAGTACTTTACATTATACATGTGTTTTATTGGTGTTTACACTGATACGTTCACGTCTGCAACAGGAAACCGATTATACTAAAAACCATAATTTAAAATATGAAATGCAGTAATGAAGACGCTAAAACAGGGATGCAGAAAACATTTTATTTAAACTTTTTATTAAATCATTTCTCTTTTGCCGCCTCCTCTTCTCCACAGCAGCATCCTAGCCTGCACGTGGTAAATGCCTCAGTGCCACTGCTGGCTCGGTGGTTTGATGCCACAGTGACCTACAGTGAACATAGAATGGCAGGTTATATAAAAGCAAATATTATTATGTACTTTATGGGTACTTTGCAGACTCTTATTTAAAGTGATGTACAATCAGCTACGGCTTCGTCAGCGGTACCATGGAAACGGACCGGTTCTCTAACCAGCGGCGTTTCCTAATCAGTTTTCAGATCAAGGACCATTTCGTTTACGCCAGAGACCCCGCAGTGCTTCATCTGGAGGTTCAACAATCATGAATAAACATACGGAACCTATAGTATTAATCATTTTTAACACTTTTAGCCCATCTACATCCGCGAAATCGGCTATAAAACTGCTAACATTTACGTTGCTAACTCTACTGCAGCCTCCAACAAATGATCAGGTCCATAACTGTCATCAGGGATAGAAGAGATAAGAAGCATGCTGCAGTTTATATTAGAATTTTGATCAAATAACTTCATACTTACAACAGTAGAAAACAGCCTCCGCCTGCATCGGTACCGCTGAGTCGGTGGCTGCCAGCTCTGAAAAACTGGTTGAAAGTCCCTCCCCTTCCGCTACGTCAGCAAGATGGCGTCCGTTTAGTGTGTGTAGTGTCTGTCGTTTCGCACTAGATTTTTGGCCGAGTTTAGGGCAGCATCCGGGTACTTTCAGTGCACTGAGTTTTTACTGAAATTTCTGTGTCAGCGCACTAAGCACTTAAATGTAGTTTTCGACATATAGAAGTGCGCGGATTGGGACACACCCTTAGTGTTAGCTGCTAATGTTGGAGGCTGCGGTCTTAGTGTTAGCTGCTGATGTGGTAGCCTGTGGTCGTAGTGTTAGCTACTAATGTTGGAGCCTGCGGTCGTAGTGTTAGCTGGTAATGTGGAAGCCTGCGGTCTTAGTGTTAGCTACTATTGTGGCAGCCTGCGGCCTTAGCGTTAGCTGCTAATGTGGGAGCCCGCAGTCTTAGCGTTAGCTGCTAATGTGGGAGTCCGCAGTCTTAGCGTTAGCTGCTAATGTGGGAGCCCGCAGTCTTAGCGTTAGCTGCTAATGTGGGAGCATGTGGTCTTAGCATTAGCTGCTATTGTGGGTGCCCGCGGTCTTAGTGTTAGCTGCTATTGTGGGAGCCTGCGGTCTTAGCATTAGTTGCTGGTGTGGAAGCCTGCGGTTTTAGCGTTAGCTGCTATTGTGTGAGTGCGCGGTCTTAGCGTTAGCTGCTGATGTGGGAGCCTGCTGTCTAAGCGTTAGTGTTTCTACTCAAGACTTTCTGCTGCTGCATGGCATCCTGTTTGTTTTTTTTTGTTGTTGTTGTTTTTTTTTTGTGTGTCTTCCAGTGTCACTTGTGACAACTTCGTCTCTGCCTTAACAGAAGATTTTAAAAAGAGAGGAACAACACAGTTTTTTCTGCAACATCTGTCACGTTATCTTGTCTTGTTTACACCCACAAACAGCAACAACAACAACAATGGTGGACATCCGTCGTCTGTGCTGCTGAATCTGTTAAAAGTTATTTTAATCTCTCAAAATAAAATCTGCTTTCTGTGCAACATTTATGCACAAGTTGGGTCTGTTGTTGCAGAGTTTCATTGCCCTCTCCAGGACTGTCATGCACACTGCATCGTTTCCAGTCCTATTTGTGTTTTCAGTCTCCACTGTTGTGTAGGTGCAGTGTAATTTTTTAATATGCAAAGGGAAAAACTTGAGGTTTTGCATGAAAATGTTATGGTGTAAACAGGACCTTACACCTCAGCTGTCTTTGATCTGACCACCTATAACCACACTGTGGTTGTGGTTGGCTGGTTTGATCGAGGCCATGCCTGAGAATCGTCGTTATGGAGTCTCTTCTACATCTTCATTTCTTTCTTGTCAACATCTTGCAGGTGAAGCTGATGAAGACTTAGTTTTGTTCTGTAACCTGAAAACACACATGGTACAAACAGATTTTCTCCTGCAGTCTTTATTTTTCATTTTCATGGCCTGATACAGACATTTTCTATCCTATTCTATTCTATTTTATTCTATTCTATTCTACAGTCATGTAGCAGACGGTTTTCTCCAAAGTGACTTACATCTGAGAGGAAGAACAACACAAGTAGAAACCAGCCATACCAGTCATATTGCTGGGAGTCCAGGTGGACCCAGGTGCTGTCATGTAGTGCTAGAGGCAGGCTTTTCCCCTTCCCCTCATCTTGGGTGTAAGTGCAGCAGCTTCTTCAGTACCTGGTTGAACCAAAGAGCTGGACAAATCTTTCTAACTCATTCTGAGTAGAAGAGTTAAGCTAAGTGTGGAAATGCTCCTTAAACAACTGAGTCTTTAGGTTGCTTTTAAAAGTGGATAAGGACTCTGCGGATCGGACGGAGTTTGGTAGATGGTTCCACCACCGGGGAACAACAGAGGAGAAGAGTCTAGCTACTGATGTTGAATTTCATTCAACCCGTTCTGATCAACATGCTGCTGGAGGCCTTGCAAAGGCAACAGAGGGTTAGTTTGAGGTTTGCATGCCACTGTCCCCCTGACACTTCAACTTGAGTGGATCCAAATGTGTTGTGTGACAGACTTCGGTCCACAGGGTATAGACAGGAAGCTGGATCTGGAGGCCAAACAACCCCCAGGGAACGTTCACATGCAGACATGAACATAATCCTGATTTTTTCTTTGGAAGTTAAAGATGTTTCTTTTGAAAACAACTATTGGTCTTTGAATTCCATCAGAAACAGAACCCAAGCAGGACTAGAATTCAGGGTTGTCTTGTCAGACCTGCAACCTCCTCTAAAACCGCCTCCTCTAATGTTTTGTGGCAAAATGATGCTGTGCTGCATCCTTTCTTGCTGTTGGGTGTGTGCTGTTTTTCACAGCCCGTCTGTCTCTCAGAAATCTGTTATCTGCATCCCACATGGCCTGCGATGGTGGCCAGCCTGCAGGGCTACAGCCTGTAGATGCTGGCACTGACACGACCCACCGACTGTTCCCCAAACAAGTCATCTGCACAGATCCCACCACGTCACAAAGGTGACTTCACATCCGAGAGCGTGGACAGAGAGTGGCTGTACGGGTCTCCATGGTGACGTCAAAGTGCCGTGTTGAAGTGTTTGCTCTCTCTATGAAAAACCAACACACGCCTGCTTTATTTGTTGACACACTGTGATGCAGTTATGAACTGTAACATAAAAACACATTTAACATTCTGGCCTCCACTTCATCTCCATCATATTCTTCCCAACACAAAGACGCTGCTGAGTTAGGCCAGGAGAGAGAACAAACTGGAAAATTTATCTATAAAAACATTAATTCTGCGTATTAGATAGATGATAGTATGATATGTGCGGGTCCGGGCTCAAACTCATTTTTAACATATTTTAAATCACTCATTAACTGAAGCAGTATCACAGTGTACAGACGGATTTTCAGTCATTTACGACTGAGCACCAGCTCACAATGAACCAGCTGAGCATCACTAGATTGAGCTGATATTGTTCTGAAATGTTCTTCTGTGGCTTTCTATCTCTGGATTTCCTCCTGTCTGACAGAAGCTCACTTCCTAGCAACCGACCTAAAAAACAGAGAAGTTCACCAGCATGTTTTCTAAATGCTTAAAGTCTCACTAGTTTCCATGTTTTCTTCGAGGAAAGACAAGAATCAGAAATGAGGAGGACTCCACATGTTGGTGGGAAGCTGAGAAAACTCCACAGCTAAACATACATTAAGAAACAGCAACATTAAGCTAACGGCTAAACTAGCTTTCATAGTAACTACAGAAATACTATCCATCCATCCATCCACCCATCCATCCATCCATCCATTTTCTGCTGCTTATCTGGAGTCGAGTCGTGGGGGTAGCTGCCTAAGCAGGGAAACCCAGACTTCCGTCTCCCTGGCCACATTCACCAGCTCATCCGGAGGGATCCTGAGGAGTTCCCAGGCCAGCCGAGAGATGTAGTCCGTCCAGCGCGGCCTGGGTCTTCCTCGGGGCCTCTTTCCAGTGGGACATGCCTGGAACACCTCACAAGGGAGGCGTCCAGGAGGCATCCTAACCAGATGCCTGAGCCTCCTCATCTGGCTCCTCTCGATGTGGAGGAGCAGCGACTCTACTCTGATCCCCTCCTGGATCACCGAGCTTCTCACCCTATCTCTAAGAGAGAGCCCGGCCACCCTGCAGAGAAAACTCATTTCGGCCTCACTCGTGAACAAGACCCATACGTGAACTCCTCCACTTGGGGCAGGACCCTAATGCAGACCCGGAGAGAGCACTCCACCCTTTTCCAGCTGAGGACCATGGTCTCGGACTTGGAGGTGCTGATTCTCATCCTAGCCGCTTCACACTCGGTTGTGAATCGCTCCAGTGAGAGCTGAAGATCACGGCCCGATGAAGCCAACAGAACCACATCATCCGCAAAGAGCAGAGACCCAATCCTGAGGCCACCGAACCAGATCCCCTCAACACCTCGGCTGCACCTAGAAATTCTGTCCATAAAGGTTATGAACAGAATCGGTGACAAAGGGCAGCCTTGGCGGAGTCCAAACCGCACTGGAAACGATTCTGATTTTAATACGGACCAAGCTCTGACACCGGTCGTACAGGGACCGGACAGCTCGTACAAGAGGGTCCAGCTCTCCATACTCCCGGAGTACCCCCCAACAGGAGTCCCCGGGGGACACGGTCGAAAGTCCACAAAGCACATGTAGATTGGTTGGGCAAACTCCCATGCCCCCTCAAAGACCCTGAAGAAGGTGTAGAGCTGGTCCACTGTTCCACGACTGGGACGAAAACCACACTGCTCCTCCTCAATCCGAGGTTCGACTATCCGACGGACCCTCCTCTCCAGCACCCCTGAATAGACCTTACCGGGGAGGCTGAGCAGTGTGATCCCCCTGTAGTTGGAGCACACCCTCCGGTCCCCCTTTTTGAAGAGGGGGACCACCACCCCAGTCTGCTAGTCCAGGAAATAAAACCAGAAATAAAACAGGAAAAACCTGTAATTTACAGACTTTTTTTTCTAGGTGATCGTAAAGAGATGATTTTTATTATTATACCAATAAGATCTAAAATAATGAAAGGAATATCGTAGTAATTGACCCCTGCCTGCAAAGGGAAAGATTTAATTAAATTTAATTTAATTTAATTTAACTTAATTTAATTTAATTTAATTTAATTTAATTTAATTTAATTTAATTTAATTTACACACACAAATAAAATGAGGTCTGTTTTTTTTTAAAACCAAATATCACCAGCTTAAGTAAAAGTTATTATACTTATAGCCAAAGTTCAAGACAAATAAAAAGATAATGAACATGAAACAGTCGTAACTACAAGCTTCTCTGACTTTAAAAGTCTGTAGAACCAGGAGACGCTGGGTTTTCATCCTGACAGAAAGCAGGACTTTAATAAATCTGATTTAGTTTGATGATGAAGCATTTTCAATCTAAACTCTAAAATTCGCCTGATATTGAAAACCACATTTAAAATAAAGAGCTTATCAGGGATTAATGGGAACCCCCTTCTTCCTCTGGTCTTACTGGTTGTGCTTTGCTCCCCCCCTGCTGGTTATTAGGTGGTATTACACCCTCAGCCCATGTGACTCACAAGTTTCTGTTTTTTCTTCTTTTTCAAGTTCAAGTTCAAGTTTCTTTATATATCACATTTTCTGCAACAGCAGTTGCCCAAAGTGCTAAACAAAAGAACAACAACCACTCCACAGTTGAAAATAAAGCACTACACAATAAAACAATAAAAACCAATGAAAATAAAAACAAATAAAATTGATAAAAAAAGATTAAATCAATAAAATAATAAAAATAATAAAAACAATAAAACCAGAATTAAAACTGGAATAAAATTAAAATAAAATTAAATAATACATGAAAATGTCAAGCTCAGTTTCGTTCAAATGTCAAAGAAGTAGGTTTTGAGTAAAGACTTAAAACCAACGACAGGCTGAGCAGCTCTAATGTGAAGGAGAAGGTTGTTCCACAGCTTAGGAGCGGCAACAGAGAAGCTCTGTCACCCCTGGATTTAAGTCTAGCATATGGGACCTTCGGTACAGCGTAGCGGCCTCTGCTTGCGGTCGGTACGCAGTAGCTGACGCTGGTGAGTTTGATCTCCACTCGAGCGTTTTGGTGTCGTGTTGCAGTTTCTCCTCCTAACCTGAAGGTGGCAGCAGGGTTGGTATCGGCCGGAAAACTCACCAGGTTGGAGTTCTTTTGATGGTTAGCTTGGGTTCGGTAGGTATTTGCTGTTTCAAAACAACAATGGCGTCCAGTATGGTTCAGTCTTTATTAATTTGTGGAAGAAAACGAAGAAACAATTCGATCAGCTTCTCATCAACTTGATCCACTGGCTAGTGTTTTTAAAAACGGTGGTTACCACACAAATTCACGGAGAAGATCCTGATATCCGGCGACATGCGTTCCCAAACTGTCCAATCACAAGGGAGTTCCTCTGTAACCGTCTGCATAGCAGGAGTGCGTGTCGAGGCTCTGCGGAACTACGTGGCGCACAAGAATAAACCCACCTTTATCTTCAGGAGTAGATGTGGTTGCTTTTCCTGTTTAACAGAATACATTTTCTACTCTGGTTTAGAAGGCGTCTCAATGTAAAGTAGTAAAGCCTCATTAGTTTTGTCCGTTCAGATGCTGTCAGATTGTGTCTGAAGTGGGGCTGAAGGATGTAATCAATGGTGTAGGCTGCATAACAATGTCATGAATGACCAGGGCCCGAAATAAAAGATAGAAACAAAAACAAACATTTGTTCATTCTTGTTATGAAAAGTAATTCCAGGTGATTGTGTTAACAGATTGTTATGGTTTGTTGAGCCCTAAGCAGCAGAAAATCCAGGCGTCTCTGTTTAATCTTGATGAAAACTGAAAACTTGCCAGGACCAACATGGCGACGCCGTTCACATACCAAGTGGGAACCAGTGTGGCATCAACTTAAAAACTATTCTGAGCTTTCATCATTGATCATTGATCAATGCAGAGGCTGCTGTGGAGACTGTGCACTCTACAGTGGCAGGACTACAGACTCGGCATCCGGATCCTTTTGTGGTTATTTCTGGTGATTTTAACCATGTTAATTTAGCCTCTTCACTGTCTGCTATGTTTCAGTATGTGGACTGTCCTACACGTGGAGATAAAACCATTGATCTGTTGTATGCAAACATTCAGGATGCATACACAGCCACACCTCTCCCTCCTCTCGGAAAGTCTGATCATAATCTGGTGTACCTGCAGCCCGAGTATGCACCGTTAGTAAGAAGGCAGCCCGTTACCACTGAGACCGTCAGAAAGTGGTCTGAAGCAGAGGTTCAGCTTCAGGACTGTTTTGGATGTACTGATTGGAATGTGCTGCTGGATCCTCATGAAGATGACATTGAGAGGGCATCCCAGTGTTTGACGGATTATATCACCTTTTGTAGGGATGTAGTTGTGCCTGCTAGGACAGTACATTGTTACCCAAACAATAAACCTTGGATTACCAGCGAGGTGAAGGAGGCCCTGAATAGAAAGAAGAGAGCTTTTAAAAGGGGTGTCATGGAGGAGATCAAAGCAGTGCAAAGAGAGCTCAAACTTTGTTTGAGGGAGGCAAAAGAGGCATATAGAAGGAAGGTGGAAGGGAAGTTGAGGGGGAACAACATCAGGGAGGTGTGGGAGGGAATGAAGGTTATTACTGGCTGCTGAAAAAGGAAGGTAGGAGTAAGTGGTACAGACTTAGAGAGAGCAACTGAGTTCAATATTTACTTTAATAGGTTTAACTCTATTGCTGCCGTTCCCTCTCCCTCTGTCCCAACATCGTCCGTACCAAATAACGGCCAACAGGTTCCCCCCCCCCCCCCACACCCAGTCTACCCTCTTCAAAATGCTCATCCTCCTCCTTGGACCCCAAGTTCCCTCACATTACTGCACAACAGGTGACCGGAGTGCTGAAGAGGCTAAATGTGAGGAAGGCAGCTGGCCCGGATGGGGTGTGCCCTAAATTGCTAAGGATATGTGCGAAGGAGTTAGGCAACCCTCTCCAACATGTCTTTAATATGAGTCTGCGTCTGGGGAGAATCCCTGCTCTCTGGAAAGCATCATGTATAATCCCTGTCCCCAAGAACAGGCAGTCCAGAGAACTGAATGACTTTCGTCCTGTGGCCCTAACGTCACAGGTCATGAAATCTCTGGAGAGGATAGTACTGCAACTACTAAAGGGGCAGGTCCAGCATGCACAGGATCCACTTCAGTTTGCATATAGGGAGAAGATGGGGGTGGAAGATGCTGTCTTGTATCTTCTACACTGGACTCTATCCTACCTGAATGAGGGAGGCTGTGCTGTGAGGATTCTTTTCTTCGATTTTTCCAGCACTTTTAATACCATCCAGCCCCCCTATTGCAAGAAAAGCTAATCAACATGGAAGTGGAACCGTACCTTGTCTCCTGGATTACAGACTATCTGACAAACATACCACAGTTTGTTAGGATGGGGGACACGGTATCTAGTACCCTAATCAGTAGTACGGCAGCCCCACAGGGGACTGTGTTGTCCCCTGCTCTCTTCATCTTATATACTGCTGACTTTCGGCACAACTCTGATTCTTGTCATATGCAGAAATACTCAGATGACACTGCTATTATTGCATGCATCAGAGGAAATGAGGAGAGGGAGTACAGGAAACTGGTGGAGGACTTCACGGAGTGGTGTGGGAGGAACCAGCTAACGCTGAACACCTCAAAAACCAAAGAGCTGGTCGTGGATTTCCGGAAACAGCAGCAGTCTCTACAACTTGTCTGTATCGGGAGTGTGGCTATAGAGACAGTCACATCCTACACATACCTGGGTCTCATCTTGGACAATAACCTGGACTGGTCTCAAAACTCAGACTATCTCTATAAGAAGGGCCAAACAAGGCTCTACTTCCTGAGAAGGCTGGCATCTTCCAACATCTGTAGCACACTGATGAACATGTTCTACCAGTCAATGGTTGCCAGCGTGCTCTTTTATGCTGTGGTTTGTTGAGGGGGCTGTATCAGGAGAAAGAGCCTAAATCGTTTGGATAAGCTTATAAAAAAGGCCGGATCGGCTGTGGGACTGAAGCTGGAGTCAGTGGAGGCAGTGGCAGAACAAAAAATTCTGTCCAAATTTTGCTCCATCATGGACAATGTCACACATCCCCTGTACTCTGTGCTATCACAGAGGAGGAGCACATTCAGCAACAGGTTGATATCGGTCCGATGTGCCATGGACAGACTGAGGACGTCCTTTGTTCCCTCTGCTATTAGGCTGCACAACTCTCTGGAGGGGCGGGGTTAGGGAGGGGGGCAAAGGAGAAGTGGAAGTTCTAGGATCAGTCAAAGGAATAGAGGAGATGGAGCTTCCCTGGCTGGAATACATTAGCGTGGACTTGTGATTTTATTTTGTTATGAGTGATCTTATCTTATTTTGCTTGGTTTTTATTGATTGATTTTTAGTAATAGAACTCTTAACTTTATTTATTTATTTATAATATATGCAAGCTTTTGTATGGGGCATGAGCAACTTGTGTTCAAAATTTCCTTCAGGATTAATAAAGTACATCTTATCTTATCACGTGACCTGCACATTGCAGGCGTATGGCTACCGGCTCGGCTGCTACAGCTAGCTTTTCAAGTAAAAAATTAATAAATAAAAAAAACTAACGGTACATCTGTGCTGTACCTTTGGACGTTCCAGTCCACATCCCAGGATTGGGATTGTATTTTCCAAACTGCAGGGGTTCAATGTTTTTACGTCCCAGGACCAGACACTTCACGTTAGTAGCTGAGGCTACTCGTGTCTTCCCCTGGGTAAAAGACAAGCTGTCTATAGCCTTCGTCCTGTCCATCTTCCTGTTTTTCTACACTCCTGAGAAAAGAAGCTAAACGACGATCTGGAAAAGTTAGAAAGACGACAGCAAGCAGAAAAGAAAACAAATTACATTAAAATTTATAAAAACGGTCTCTTTCCTTCGTTTAAATCTTGAACAGATTCTGGTTCATCCAACCAGAAAAAAGAAACGTTCATGTGTAACCAGGAGGACGGTCAGATAAGAAGTTTATACGTAAGTCATGTTTTATGTGAAGCAGCGAATGAACCAACATTCCCCAGTTTCTCCCAAACTGGTTGGACGTTCCTATAATACAGCCTCCACTGCGGATCGCCACGGTGACGGCCGGTTTGAGTGTTTTTGAAAAGCTGGACATGGTTTTCCTTTGTGGTCTCAGTAAATCAGTCTATAAACAGCAATGTTTCCTCCCAGTAGTTGTTCATAATGTTACCTCCTAAATTTCTCACCAGGACATCCCTAATCTTTACATCCTGGCAGGGATGTTGCTAGGCATAAAGCTCTATTGGGGCACAGGCCCCCTACCACATATCCCTCATCTCCCATACACACACACACTAATTGTGCCGTGCCACTGCCCCATTCCTACCAAAAATAGTAGCTGAGATATTAATGAGTGTAAGAACATATTCAACAAACATGACGACTTTCAACATGGCAGCAAAAGCATACACGCTATTAGAAACGATGTCAGAACTCTTCATACACACTCCACAGTAATGGTTACTACCTGGTTTTCAGGATAATACTTAAGCTCATTCTGAACAGTTTGTTTTATTTTTTATCATTAAAGTGTAATGCCTATTTTTTTTACCTCCGCAAAGTGATCAATCATTGACTGTCACTCAGCTTCAAGAAAATCAGTAAGAGTTGCATCTTGTTTGGATGGTCATCTGCTTAAATTCAGCTGTGTTTGAAGTAAATGGGTCACCTGGTTTAGAAGCTATTGGACGTTTTTCCTTAAGAAATTATTAAAATCTCAATTAAAATTTGAAGCAATTGAAAAGATGTAGCAAAAAAACGGAATGAACAAAATCGGTGACAGAGGACAGCCTTGGTGGAGTCCAACCCGCACTGGAAACGATTCTGATTTACTGCCGGCGATGTGGACCAAGCTCTGACACCGGTCGTACAGGGACCGGACAGCTCGTACAAGCGGGTCCGGCATTCCATATTCCCGGAGTACCCCTCACTGGAGTCCCCGGGGGACACGGTCGAATGCCTTCTCCAAGTCCACAAAACACATGTAGATTGGTTGAGCAAACTCCCATGCCCCCTCAAAGACCCTGAAGAGGGTGTAGAGCTGGTCCACTGTTCCATGACTGGGACGAAAACCACACTGCTCCTCCTCAATCCAAGGTTTGACTATCCAACGGACCCTCCTCTCCAGCAACCCTGAATAGACCTTACCGGGGAGGCTGAGGAGTGTGATCCCCCTGTAGTTGGAGCACACCTTCCGGTCCCCCGGAAGAGGGGGACCACCACCCCAGTCTGCCAGTCCAGGGGAACTGTCCCCGATGTCCACGCAATGCTGCAGAGGCGTGTCAGCCAAGACAGCCCTACAGCATCCAGAGCCTTAAGGAACTCTGGGCGGACCTCATCCACCCCCGGGGCCCTGCCACTGAGGAGCTTTTTAACCACCTCAGCGACCTCAGCCCCAGAGATAGGAGAGCCAGCACCAGCTACCCCAGACTCTGCTTCCTCATCGGAAGACGTGTTGGTGGGATTGAGAAGGTCTTCGAAGTATTCCCTCCACCACCTCAGAACGTCCCAAGTCGAGGTCAGCAGCCCCCCATCCTCACTGTACACAGTGTTAACGGAGCACTGCTTTCCCCTCCTGAGCCACCGGATGGTGGACCAGAATCTCCTCGAAACCATCCGGAAGTCATTCTACATGGCCTCTCCAAACTCCTCCCATGCCCGAGTTTTTGCCTTAGCAACTGCCGAAGCTGCGCTCCGCTTAGCCCGCCGATACCCATCAGCTGCCTCTGGAGTCCCACAGGCCAAAAAGGCCCGATAGGACTCCTTCTTCAGCTGGACGGCATCCACCAACGAGTTCGGGGGTTACCGCCACGACAGGCACCGACAACCTTACGGCCACAGCTGCGGCTGGCCACCTCGACAATAGAGACACGGAACACAGCCCATTCGGACTCAATGTCCCCCGCCTCGCCTGGGACATGGTTGAAGCTTTGCCGGACATGGGAGTTGAAACTCTTTCTCACAGTGGACTCTGCCAGACGTTCCCAGCAGACCCTCACAGCATGCTTGGGTCTGCCAGGCCTGACCGGCATCCTCCCCCACCATCCGAGCCAACTCACCACCAGGTGGTGATCAGTTGACAGCTCCGCCCCTCTCTTCACTCGAGTGTCCAAGACATGCGGCCACAAGTCTGACGACACGACTACAAAGTCGATCATCGAACTGCGGCCTAGAGTGTCCTGGTGCCAAGTGCACATGTCGCCACTCTTATGTCTGAACAAACACCACTCGGATTTAGATTGGGGGGGCCATTCCTCCCAGTCACACCCCTCCAGGTCTCGCTGTCATTGCCCGCATGAGCATTGAAGTCCCCCTATCTGAATTATTGTATGATAAATATTTATTGCTGAAAATTAATTGTAGCATTAATTATGGGACACGAACCCCAGTAAATGGGGTCTGGTGACGCCGATGCATCGCGGTAACGTTATCTGCATCTGCTGGTTTCTACTCAGCTTTGACATAAAGAGGAAAAACTTTGTTTGGGGAACTTTCCACAGATCAGGCCTCCCATCCAGGAAACAGCTTTTTTATTATAAGTGATATACTTTAGATATTAATTTAAATTAACAGTGATTTTACAGTGGTAATAAATCATCCTAGTTACAATCTGTTCCTGTTTGTGCTCTTTCTGCTCTAAGAAACTTATCTCTGGAGATATTTGCAAGTTCTGTATGTGTGTGTGTGTGTGTGTGTGTGTGGCTGCATATTAAATCTATGTGTATATATAATCATCAAATCTGTAGCTATCAGGAACATGTCAGGTGTCACGTTGCAGAAATCAGCCACTTCCAGCAGCTTGGATGAGTCCAGCAATGAGACGAGACCTAGAAGGATAGTAACCATAGCAACCACAGGTGTGTGGCCCTCCATGCCCTCTGCCTCTGGATGCATCGTCGCTGGATCACACCCCGACTCATCCTTACTAAGTGTAGTAAGTCACAGTTACACTTTTTTGCCAGCGTTCCTCCACGGCACCTCTTTGGCTGGATGTAGAGGTGAGAGCCTGATGGAAACAACTGCACACATCCAAACATATCGCTCATCATATGGGTTGTTATTCATGACTGTTATAATCGATTTATCTGTCTGTCCGTCCGTCCATCTGATGTCAGTTAGATCCTATTTCAGACTACATGTCTACAAAAGGTTTATTTTCTTTTGTTTTTAATAGAGTGAAATACTTTAATGCTATCTATTTCTACATGGTTCAAATATTTAATTGTTAATCTATCATTTGGCCTCCTATAAATTCAAACATCACTTGATAAATGGGCCCCAACCCGTTACTGTGTCCTGGCACCGGGACCGTCAACACAACCAGATGAATTCTGGAAGCACACTAACCTGAGGATAATGAGTAATTCCCGCCTGCTGGGGTAAACTGCAGGAAATGTAGAGTAAAATAATCTGGGATTAGATGGAGATGCTGGAGATTCTGCAGCTCTGGTGGAGATGAGCAGCCACAGCTCTAAACAGATGGAGAAGGGTGGTATTTCTGTTTTGTTTGATCTGATGGCTCATTATATATTGTGGGAAAAGTGTGTTATAGATTTTAAAAACTGAGCTGAACCAGATTAAATTTTACTTTAGCAGGATGGTAGAACACCTTCTTTTGATTTCCAGCAGAAAGCCATAAACCTGCATTCTCTGAAGTGGCCAGCAGGGGGCACAAAAGCATCAAAAACTCAGTTTTACTAGAGGAGTCGGTCTGGAGGAAACAGCTGATTTAATGAAACCTGTTCCAACATAAATCTAAATCCAGTTTCTGAGTCAGAACCATGTCCAGTTCTAAGGGTCTTAAAGTGAATATTTCTTCATCCCAGTCTGAACCCTTTTAGGTCCAGGTTCTGGGGAGGATCCATCCCTCCATCAGACCTGTTTCCACTGATCTTCAGTCCAGTTCTTGGGTCATATGACCTACCTTAGCCTTTTCTCCCTGTTTCCTTCCTTAACAATGGCTTCTTGACAGCCACGTTTCCATGGAGACTGTGATGGCTTAAGCCCCACAATGGTAATGTTGGTCACATATTTTCATTATACATTTATTTGCAGATAAATATTAAACAGTATTTGTATTCATGTTTTACCTTGCATTGATGATTTGGAGTGCACACATAACAATGGGCGGTTACCGTGGTGGCGCAAGCTTCATTTATTTGGTTTGGCCAAACCACTATAAGTTACCCTCATTGTGTCATTGTGTTAGGTCAGTTTTTCCCTCAGTTAAGTTTGATTTTGTTTAAGTTACACTTTTGAGTATCGTTAAATTTAGTTGACCTCTTCTAATGGCTGGCTAGTTTATTCATTCTTTTGGATTTTTGGGTCAATAAAACCCAGGTTTTGAAATTACTTTGTGTCCTCGCTGCTTTACTGCTTGGTCCCTGACAGAGACCATTTCTGATGAGGCTTCGGCCAACGGTAGATGGATCAGCTAAGGGTTCAGATGCATCTCTCAAGTCCTGGTTCAGGTCTATGGATTAGGATTCTGGATGAGGACACTGAATCAGGACTCTGGATTCGGACTCTTGAATAGGACCCTGGAGCAGGTGTCTAGATTGGGACCTTCATTCAGAACTTTGGATCAGGACTCATCCTATTTATTCCCAGTAATTCCCAGTGGGCATCTCAGTCATCCTGGTCCCGGTAATCCGGAAGTACTTAAAGATTACTGAACTTCTTTTCTGGGTTCTGGAAGATGATTTATGTCTCTTCTCAGGAGCTTAAAACCCAGGTTTCTGGATTCATCTCCACGAGGAGAAACAGCTTTGTTACCTGAACCCTGAACACTTCAAATGACATCAAGTGATCAGATCTTTCTGCTGTGGTGACTCCCTGAAGCCGGTTCCCAGGACCAGAAGCAGAATCAGGCCAGTAAGTGTCATCAGGATGAAGCTTCCCTGCTGGCCCACAGAGATCCGCCGTACATAACGACATTCCTGCTCTGATGTGACAGAAGTGTGTTTGTTACACAACAGTTCAGAGATTCATAGAAAATAACCCACTAACTCATCCGTCCTGATCCTGAAGGACACCGATCCAAACTGCAGCCAGAGGTCAGGATGTACCAGCACATTGAGTACTTGCAGCATGCCTCAACACACACACACACACACACACACACACACACACACACACACACACACACACACACACACACACACACACACACACACACACACACACACACACATGCACACACACACATTCATGGCTAATCACTGAGTTGAGGACCCTGTAATTAACCTGTAAAGTGAGACCCACCATTTCTGCCATACTTCCAAGCTCTGTGGCCCCAGGGCTCGTTCAAATATTCATATTCAATATTAAATCATGCCCCAATTTCTTAGATATTAATTATTTATAATCAATATTGTTTAATACTAAACTGATTTTTTTATTTGTATTTCTATAAAGACTTTATTTGTGTGATCTTTATGTCCTGCATTTATGATCTAATGACCCATTTCTGCTTTCGTTTGTACATACACTTGTATATTTTATATTACCTTTACATTTATGGCCCACACCTCGTTACTCACATATGGTAAAATTAATGTTTAATGTAACATGTGTAATGCTTTCTGATATAGTATATACATTGTTTGTCCAGCATGGCAACATTCCATGCAAACGTCTCCTCAAAACAATTAATGCGATTTGCAAAAGATCAGAGAGTAATTTAATTAAATTGACTTTGTTTGGGAATGTTAGTTCATTTATGTAGTGTGTTTTCATGTTTCAGGTGTGCTTTGATTTCATCCCAGCTGACGGTATCCAGGAGAGAAGTCAGGTGTTTGTGTTGGTTTGTTTGGATGCAGTTGTGAGGACCATTACACGTTTGTAGTCTTTGGAGTGAGGACATTTTCCAAAGTGAAGACATTTTAGCCAGTCCTGACGTATTTTTTCTGTCTCTCTCTCATTGTAACGGCGTCCAGGGCTTTTTTGTGTAATTCTTTTAATGTTTTGGCAACTGATCTGAGTTTTAATGAACAGCTGATTGAGGTGGTGAGAAAGGTTTAAACTCTTAACACTGAGTATGAAATGACTGGGTCAGTTGTACGTTACACATAAAGACCAGAGATCTCCCAAAGAGATCCCCAACCTTCTGCGGCTGAAGCTTGTTGTGGAAGATTAATTAACCAAAACAAACTTTTTTCTTGTTCTTGCAACCTTCAGAACAAGAACAAAGGTCTCTTCTGGTGGTAGAGGAAGGTCTGTTCTGGTGGTAAATAGAGGAAGGTCTCTTCTCATCATAAATAGAGGTCTCTTCTGGTTGTAAACAAAGGAAGCTCTCTTCTGGTGGAAAACAAACTGATGTCTTTCCTGGTGGTAGAGGAAGGTCTCTTCTGGTGGAAAACAAACTGATGTCTTTCCTGGTGGTAGAGGAAGGTCTCTTCTGGTGGTAGAGAAAGGTCTCTTCTGGTGGTAGAGGAAGGTCTCTTCTGGTGGTAGAGGAAGGTCTCTTCTGGTGACAGAGGAAGGTCTCTTCTGGTGGTAGAGAAAGGTCTCTTCTGGTGGTAGAGAAAGGTCTCTTCTGGTGGTAGAGGAAGGTCTCTTCTGGTGGTAGAGGAAGGTCTCTTCTGGTGACAGAGGAAGGTCTCTTCTGGTGACAGAGGAAGGTCTCTTCTGGTGGTAGAGAAAGGTCTCTTCTGGTGGTAGAGGAAGGTCTCTTCTGGTGGCAGAGGAAGGTCTCTTCTGGTGGTAGAGGAAGGTTTCTTCTGGTGGTAGAGAAAGGTCTCTTCTGGTGGTAGAGGAAGGTCTCTTCTGGTGGTAGAGGAAGGTCTCTTCTGGTGGTAGAGGGAGGTCTCTTCTGGTGGTAGAGGAAGGTCTGTTCTGGTGGTAGAGGAAGGTCTCTTCTGGTGGTAGAGGAAGGTCTGTTCTGGTGGTAGAGGAAGGTCTCTTCTGGTGGTAGAGGGAGGTCTCTTCTGGTGGTAGAGGGGGGTCTCTTCTGGTGGTAGAGGGAGGTCTCTTCTGGTGGTAGAGAAAGGTCTCTTCTGGTGGTAGAGGAAGGTCTCTTCTGGTGGTAGAGGAAGGTCTCTTCTGGTGACAGAGGAAGGTCTCTTCTGGTGGTAGAGGGAGGTCTCTTCTGGTGACAGAGGAAGGTCTCTTCTGGTGGTAGAGGAAGGTCTCTTCTGGTGGTAGAGAAAGGTCTCTTCTGGTGGTAGAGAAAGGTCTCTTCTGGTGGTAAACAGGAAGGTCTTATGTCTTGGTAAACAGAGGAAGGTCTCTTCTTGCTTCACTGCTTCAGAACAGATTTTATTATTTGTTTTTAGTTTTCCAGTACTGTCACTGATTAGACTCACTGTAAACAGATACCAGTAAAGAGATGATGCAGCCATCATTTAGTTAAACATTAGAAAATTTTAGACTGACATTAGACAGGATTTGAAAATCTTTGAAAGTTTTCATATATCAGATTATCTGCATTTGCTAAATGATGTCTTAAAATAATAAAACCCATTATGTTCATTTAGTCCTTCAAAATGGGAAGATTTGTCACACAATACATGTTGCTCAACAAAGACAGACTTACCTGAAAAAGTCAGACTTGATCCTAGTCCGGTTCACCAACACTAGTCACCACAGTAACTCAGCTGGGCGGTTATCCTGGTCCCCATCAGACTGGTTCACCAGCACTACTTACCATGGTAACTCAGCTGGGACTCTTCTAAACCACAAGATGGAATGGAACTTTCATTTTGATGACCCAACCTTACGGAAATAAGGACGACTTTCTCTTAATCACTTTATTTCCACCTGTCTGACCATCTCTGCTCCACTAAAGGGATTTCCAGAAGTTTACACACTCTGCCAAGCTTCTGCCGGTGAAACCACACAGATTAGAAGGAGGATTTAGATTACCTTCCTTTTCCCTTGTCACCACATGAGTAGAGCATTAAACCAGTTGAACTTTGCTCCGATCTCCTCATTCTGCTTAAGAGTCCTGCGTTCAACTGTGACAAGAACCTGTTTGTACCTGCTCTCAGCATGTGACTTCACGTGTGGTAGAGTTTGGTAACCTGACTGGGCGATGCAGACAACTCTAGTCCTAGAGAATCCTTCAACTTTTAGATGCAGCCCTTCTCCAACACAAATGAATGAAATGAATGGCTAGGTACCAGGTCTCTGCAGAATGACATGTGGATGAGGAAATTTAGTTATTTGATTCAGGTGTGTTGGAGAAAGGATGCAACTAAAAGTTGCAGGATAGTAGATCTCGAGTACAGGACCCCTGATGTAGGAAAAGGAAAATTGTTCAGTCAGCTGAGGTCTACTCACGTTGCTAAAACAATCCTGAATCATATTCATAAAATTCATAGATTCATTTTGGAGCCACAGATGTGGGAGCATTTTGGAAGCAACTCAGCAGGTCGTTATGTAACAGAGAAAATATGAGGGATGACAAAGAAGCATGACATTATGGATTTGTGATGTTTCAAAGTTCAGTGTAAGAACATGAATGAAGATTTAGTCTGACTGCATTTTCTTGATAAACGGATGGATGGGTGGATGGATGGATGGATGGGTGGGTGGGTGGATGGGTGGATGGATGGATGGATGGGTGGGTGGGTGACCACACATAGAGCCTTCGGCAACTCCGTATGTAGATGCTAAAAAATCAGAGGGTCCAACATGGATCTGTGGAGAACTCAACAGGGTTATGTTAGTTTGAGTAGATCTGTTGTTACTATCCGAAAACGACGTTTCTGATGCACGGTGGCGCCACAAAGCAGCTGAGCTGGAGTTGGTTTAGTGAGGATAGCAGGTAAATAGTAGCAGGAATAACTGGAAATGAGGAAAAAGTGGAAACATGGAAATAGTTTCTGTTGTGTGTTTGTTTCAATAACAATATTTTTTCTCCAGAAAGCCAAGACTTGAGAGAACGATGACATGAGAAAAGGTTTGGTCACTGTTGATCTGTGTGTTATTTCTACAAAGTTCTGTTAGTAATAAATTCTGCTTTCTTCTTCTGGTCGACCTTTATGCTGCTACATCTATTCATACATTCATTTTACATCATTTTACCTCCCAATCTGACAGCTGCTACACACTGGTTTATACTGGGATTAAAAGCTGCTACAAACTGGTTTATACTGGGATTAAAAGCTGCTACAGACTGGTTTATACTGGGATTAAAAGCTGCTACAGACTGGTTTATACCGGGATTAAAATCTGCTACAGACTGGTTTATACTGGGATTACAAGCTGCTACAGACTGGTTTATACTGGGATTAAAAGCTGTTACAGACTGGTTTATACTGGGATTACAAGCTGCTACAGACTGGTTTAAACTGGGATTAAAAGCTGTTACAGACTGGTTTATAGTGGGATTAAAAGCTGCTACAGACTGGTTTATACTGGGATTACAAACTGCTACAGACTGGTTTATACTGGGATTAAAAGATGCTACAGACTGGTTTATACTGGGATTAAAAGCTGCTACAGACTGGTTTACACTGGGATTAAAAGCCGCTACAGACTGGATTAAACTGGGATTAAAAGCTGTTACACACTGGTTTCTACTGGGATTAAAAGCTGCTACAGACTGGTTTATACTGGGATTAAAAACTGCTACAGACTGGTTTACACTGGGATTGAAAGCCGCTACAGACTGGATTAAACTGGGATTAAAAGTTGCTACACATTGGTTTATACTGGGATTAAAAGCTGTTACAGACTGGTTTATACTGGGATTAAAAGCTGTTACAGACTGGTTTATATTGGGATTAAAAGCTGCTACAAACTGGTTTATACTGGGATTAAAAGCTGTTACAGACTGGTTTATACTGGGATTAAAAGCTGCTACACATTGGTTTATACTGGGATTAAAAGCTGCTACAAACTGGTTTATACTGGGATTAAAAACTGCTACAGACTGGTTTATACTGGGATTAAAAGCCGTTACAGACTGGTTTATACTGGGATTAAAAGCTGCTATAGACTGGTTTATACCGGGATTAAAATCTGCTACAGACTGGTTTATACTGGGATTAAAAGCTGCTACAGACTGGTTTATACTGGGATTAAAAACTGCTACAGACTGGTTTATACTGGGATTAAAAGCTGCTACAGACTGGTTTACACTGGGATTAAAAGCCGCTACAGACTGGATTAAACTGGGATTAAAAGCTGTTACACACTGGTTTCCACTGGGATTAAAAGCTGCTACAGACTGGTTTATACTGGGATTAAAAACTGCTACAGACTGGTTTACACTGGGATTAAAAGCCGCTACAGACTGGATTAAACTGGGATGAAAAGCTGCTACACATTGGTTTATACTGGGATTAAAAGCTGTTACAGACTGGTTTATACTGGGATTAAAAGCTGTTACAGACTGGTTTATATTGGGATTAAAAGCTGCTACAAACTGGTTTATACTGGGATTAAAAGCTGTTACAGACTGGTTTATACTGGGATTAAAAGCTGCTACACATTGGTTTATACTGGGATTAAAAGCTGCTACAAACTGGTTTATACTGGGATTAAAAACTGCTACAGACTGGTTTATACTGGGATTAAAAGCTGCTACAGACTGGTTTATACTGGGATTAAAAGCCACTACAGACTGGTTTACACTGGGTTTAAAAGCTGTTACAGACTGGTTTATACTGGGACTAAAAGCCGTTACAGACTGGTTTAATCTGGGATTAAACGCCGCTACAGACTGGTTTATACTGGGATTAAAAGCTGCTACAGACTGGTTTATACCGGGATTAAAATCTGCTACAGACTGGTTTATACTGGGATTACAAGCTGCTACAGACTGGTTTATACTGGGATTAAAAGCTGTTACAGACTGGTTTATACTGGGATTACAAGCTGCTACAGACTGGTTTATACTGGGATTAAAAGCTGCTACAGACTGGTTTATACTGGGATTACAAGCTGCTACAGACTGGTTTATACTGGGATTAAAAACTGCTACAGACTGGTTTACACTGGGATTAAAAGCCGCTACAGACTGGATTAAACTGGGATTAAAAGCTGTTACACACTGGTTTATACTGGGATTAAAAGCTGCTACAGACTGGTTTATTCTGGGATTAAAAGCTGCCACAGACTGGTTTATACTGGGATTAAAAACTGCTACAGACTGGTTTACACTGGGATTAGAATCCGCTACAGACTGGATTAAACTGGGATTAAAAGCTGTTACACACTGGTTTCTACTGGGATTAAAAGCTGCTACAGACTGGTTTATACTGGGATTAAAAACTGCTACAGACTGGTTTAAACTGGGATTAAAAGCTGCTACAGACTGGTTTACACTGGGATTAAAAGCCGCTACAGACTGGATTAAACTGGGATTAAAAGCTGCTACACATTGGTTTATACTGGGATTAAAAGCTGTTACAGACTGGTTTATACTGGGATTAAAAGCTGTTACAGACTGGTTTATATTGGGATTAAAAGCTGCTACAAACTGGTTTATACTGGGATTAAAAGCTGTTACAGACTGGTTTATACTGGGATTAAAAGCTGCTACACACTGGTTTATACTGGGATTTAAAGCTGCTACAAACTGGTTCATACTGGAATTAAAAGCTGTTACAGACTGGCGTACACTGGGATTAAAAACTGCTACAGACTGGTTTAAACTGGGATTAAAAGCTGTTACAGACTGGTTTATACTGGGATTAAAAGCTGCTACACACTGGTTTATACTGGGATTTAAAGCTGCTACAAACTGGTTTATACTGGAATTAAAAGCTGTTACAGACTGGTTTACACTGGGATTAAAAACTGCTACAGACTGGTTTATACTGGGATTAAAAACTGCTACAGACTGGTTTATACTGGGATTAAAAGCCGTTACGGACTGGTTTATACTGGGATTAAAAGCCACTACAGACTGGTTTACACTGGGTTTAAAAGCTGTTACAGACTGGTTTATACTGGGACTAAAAGCCGTTACAGACTGGTTTATATTGGGATTAAAAGCTGCTACAAACTGGTTTATACTGGGATTAAAAGCTGTTACAGACTGGTTTATACTGGGATTAAAAGCTGCTACACACTGGTTTATACTGGGATTTAAAGCTGCTACAAACTGGTTTATACTGGAATTAAAAGCTGTTACAGACTGGTGTACACTGGGATTAAAAACTGCTACAGACTGGTTTAAACTGGGATTAAAAACTGCTACAGACTGGCTTATACTGGGATTAAAAGCTGCTACAGACTGGTTTATACCGGGATTAAAATCTGCTACAGACTGGTTTATACTGGGATTACAAGCTGCTACAGACTGGTTTATACTGGGATTAAAAGCTGTTACAGACTGGTTTATACTGGGATTACAAGCTGCTACAGACTGGTTTATACTGGGATTAAAAGCTGCTACAGACTGGTTTATACTGGGATTACAAGCTGCTACAGACTGGTTTATACTGGGATTAAAAACTGCTACAGACTGGTTTACACTGGGATTAAAAGCCGCTACAGACTGGATTAAACTGGGATTAAAAGCTGTTACACACTGGTTTATACTGGGATTAAAAGCTGCTACAGACTGGTTTATACTGGGATTACAAGCTGCTACAGACTGGTTTATACTGGGATTAAAAACTGCTACAGACTGGTTTACACTGGGATTAGAAGCCGCTACAGACTGGATTAAACTGGGATTAAAAGCTGTTACACACTGGTTTCTACTGGAATTAAAAGCTGCTACAGACTGGTTTATACTGGGATTAAAAACTGCTACAGACTGGTTTAAACTGGGATTAAAAGCTGCTACAGACTGGTTTACACTGGGATTAAAAGCCGCTACAGACTGGATTAAACTGGGATTAAAAGCTGCTACACATTGGTTTATACTGGGATTAAAAGCTGTTACAGACTGGTTTATACTGGGATTAAAAGCTGTTACAGACTGGTTTATATTGGGATTAAAAGCTGCTACAAACTGGTTTATACTGGGATTAAAAGCTGTTACAGACTGGTTTATGCTGGGATTAAAAGCTGCTACACACTGGTTTATACTGGGATTTAAAGCTGCTACAAACTGGTTCATACTGGAATTAAAAGCTGTTACAGACTGGTGTACACTGGGATTAAAAACTGCTACAGACTGGTTTAAACTGGGATTAAAAGCTGTTACAGACTGGTTTATACTGGGATTAAAAGCTGCTACACACTGGTTTATACTGGGATTTAAAGCTGCTACAAACTGGTTTATACTGGAATTAAAAGCTGTTACAGACTGGTGTACACTGGGATTAAAAACTGCTACAGACTGGTTTATACTGGGATTAAAAACTGCTACAGACTGGTTTATACTGGGATTAAAAGCCGTTACAGACTGGTTTATACTGGGATTAAAAGCTGTTACAGACTGGTTTACACTGGGTTTAAAAGCATTTACAGACTGGTTTATACTGGGACTAAAAGCCGTTACAGACTGGTTTATACTGGGATTAAAAGCCGCTACAGACTGGTTTATACTGGGATTAAAAGCTGCTACAGACTGGTTTATACCGGGATTAAAATCTGCTACAGACTGGTTTATACTGGGATTACAAGCTGCTACAGACTGGTTTATACTGGGATTAAAAGCTGTTACAGACTGGTTTATACTGGGATTACAAGCTGCTACAGACTGGTTTATACTGGGATTAAAAGCTGCTACAGACTGGTTTATACTGGGATTACAAGCTGCTACAGACTGGTTTATACTGGGATTAAAAACTGCTACAGACTGGTTTACACTGGGATTAAAAGCCGCTACAGACTGGATTAAACTGGGATTAAAAGCTGTTACACACTGGTTTATACTGGGATTAAAAGCTGCTACAGACTGGTTTATACTGGGATTACAAGCTGCTACAGACTGGTTTATACTAGGATTAAAAACTGCTACAGACTGGTTTACACTGGGATTAGAATCCGCTACAGACTGGATTAAACTGGGATTAAAAGCTGTTACACACTGGTTTCTACTGGGATTAAAAGCTGCTACAGACTGGTTTATACTGGGATTAAAAACTGCTACAGACTGGTTTAAACTGGGATTAAAAGCTGCTACAGACTGGTTTACACTGGGATTAAAAGCCGCTACAGACTGGATTAAACTGGGATTAAAAGCTGCTACACATTGGTTTATACTGGGATTAAAAGCTGTTACAGACTGGTTTATACTGGGATTAAAAGCTGTTACAGACTGGTTTATATTGGGATTAAAAGCTGCTACAAACTGGTTTATACTGGGATTAAAAGCTGTTACAGACTGGTTTATACTGGGATTAAAAGCTGCTACACACTGGTTTATACTGGGATTTAAAGCTGCTACAAACTGGTTTATACTGGAATTAAAAGCTGTTACAGACTGGTGTACACTGGGATTAAAAACTGCTACAGACTGGTTTAAACTGGGATTAAAAGCTGCTACAGACTGGCTTATACTGGGATTAAAAGCTGCTACAGACTGGTTTATACTGGGATTAAAATCTGCTACAGACTGGTTTATACTGGGATTACAAGCTGCTACAGACTGGTTTATACTGGGATTAAAAGCTGTTACAGACTGGTTTATACTGGGATTAAAAGCTGCTACAGACTGGTTTATACTGGGATTAAAAGCTGCTACAGACTGGTTTAAACTGGGATTACAAGCTGCTACAGACTGGTTTATACTGGGATTAAAAACTGCTACAGACTGGTTTATACTGGGATTAAAAGCTGCTACAGACTGGTTTACACTGGGATTAAAAGCCGCTACAGACTGGATTAAACTGGGATTAAAAGCTATTACACACTGGTTTCTACTGGGATTAAAAGCTGCTACAGACTGGTTTATACTGGGATTAAAAACTGCTACAGACTGGTTTAAACTGGGATTAAAAGCTGCTACAGACTGGTTTTTACTGGGATTAAAAGCCGCTACAGACTGGATTAAACTGGGATTAAAAGCTGCTACACATTGGTTTATACTGGGATTAAAAACTGTTACAGACTGGTTTATACTGGGATTAAAAGCTGTTACAGACTGGTTTATATTGGGCTTAAAAGCTGCTACACACTGGTTTATACTGGGATTAAAAGCTGCTACAAACTGGTTTATACTGGAATTAAAAGCTGTTACAGACTGGTTTACACTGGGATTAAAAGCCGTTACAGACTGGTTTATACTGGGATTAAAAGCCGCTACAGACTGGTTTATACTGGGATTAAAAGCCGCAACAGACTGGTTTTTACTGGGTTTCAAAGCCGTTACAGACTGGTTTATACTGGGATTAAAAGCCGCTACAGACTGGATTAAACTGGGATTAAAAGCTGCTACACACTGGTTTATACTGGGATTAAAAGCTGCTACAAACTGGTTTATACTGGAATTAAAAGCTCTTACAGACTGGTTTACACTGGGATTTAAAACTGCTACAGACTGGTTTAAACTGGGATTAAAAGCTGCTACAGACTGGCTTATACTGGGATTAAAAGCCGTTACAGACTGGTTTATACTGGGATTAAAAGCCGCTACAGACTGGTTTATACTGGGATTAAAAACCACTACAGACTGGATTATACTGGGATTAAAAGCTGTTACAGACTGGTGTACACTGGGATTAAAAACTGCTACAGACTGGTTTATACTGGGATTAAAAGCCGTTACAGACTGGTTTACACTGGGATTAAAAGCCACTACAGACTGGTTTACACTGGGTTTAAAAGCTGTTACAGACTGGTTTATACTGGGATTAAAAGCCGCTACAGACTGGTTTATACTGGGATTAAAAGCCGCAACAGACTGGTTATTACTGGGTTTCAAAGCCGTTACAGACTGGTTTATACTGGGATTAAAAGCCGCTACAGACTGGTTTATACTGGGATTAAAAGCCGCTACAGACTGGATTAAACTGGGATTAAAAGCTGCTACACACTGGTTTATACTGGGATTAAAAGCTGCTACAAACTGGTTTATACTGGGATTTAAAGCCACTACAGACTGGTGTACACTGGGATTAAAAACTGCTACAGACTGGTTTAAACTGGGATTAAAAGCTGCTACAGACTGGCTTATACTGGGATTAAAAGCCGTTACAGACTGGTTCATACTGGGATTAAAAGCCGCTACAGACTGGTTTATACTGGGATTAAAAGCCACTACAGACTGGTTTACAATGGGTTTAAAAGCTGTTACAGACTGCTTTACACTGGGATTAAAAACTGCTACAGACTGGTTTTTACTGGGATTAAAAGCTGCTACAAACTGGTTTATACTGGAATTAAAAGCTGTTACAGACTGGTGTACACTGGGATTAAAAACTGCTACAGACTGGTTTAAACTGGGATTAAAAGCTGCTACAGACTGGCTCATACTGGGATTAAAAGCTGCTACAGACTGGTTTATACCGGGATTAAAATCTGCTACAGACTGGTTTATACTGGGATTACAAGCTGCTACAGACTGGTTTATACTGGGATTAAAAGCTGCTACAGACTGGTTTATACTGGGATTACAAGCTGCTACAGACTGGTTTATACTGGGATTAAAAACTGCTACAGACTGGGATTAAAAGCTGTTACACACTGGTTTCTACAGGGATTAAAAGTTGCTACAGACTGGTTTATACTGGGATTAAAAACTGCTACAGACTGGTTTAAACTGGGATTAAAAGCTGCTACAGACTGGTTTACACTGGGATTAAAAGCCGCTACAGACTGGATTAAACTGGGATTAAAAGCTGCTACACATTGGTTTATACTGGGATTAAAAGCTGTTACAGACTGGTTTATACTGGGATTAAAAGCTGTTACAGACTGGTTTATATTGGGATTAAAAGCTGCTACAAACTGGTTTATACTGGCATTAAAAGCTGTTACAGACTGGTTTATACTGGGATTAAAAGCTGCTACGCATTGGTTTATACTGGGATTAAAAGCTGCTACAAACTGGTTTATACTGGGATTAAAAGCTGTTACAGACTGGTGTACACTGGGATTAAAAACTGCTACAGACTGGTTTATACTGGGATTAAAAGCCGTTACAGACTGGTTTACACTGGGATTAAAAGCCACTACAGACTGGTTTATACTGGGATTAAAAGCCGCTACAGACTGGATTAAACTGGGATTAAAAGCTGCTACACACTGGTTTAAACTGGGATTAAAAGCTGCTACAAACTGGTTTATACTGGAATTAAAAGCCGTTACAGACTGGTGTACACTGGGATTAAAAACTGCTACAGACTGGTTTAAACTGGGATTAAAAGCTGCTACAGACTGGCTTATACTGGGATTAAAAGCCGTTACAGACTGGTTTATACTGGGATTAAATGCCGCTACAGACTGGTTTATACTGGGATTAAAAGCCACTACAGACTGGTTTACAATGGGTTTAAAAGCTGTTACAGACTGGTTTATACTGGGATTAAAAGCTGCTACAGACTGGTTTATACTGGGATTAAAAGCTGTTATAGACTGGTTTATACTGGGATTAAAAGCCGCTACAGACTGGTTTAAACTGGGATTAAAAGCCGTTACAGACTGGTTTATACTGGGTTTAAAAGCTGTTACAGACTGGTTTATACTGGGATTAAAAACTGCTACAGACTGGTTTTTACTGGGATTAAAAGCTGCTACAAACTGGTTTATACTGTGATTAAAAGCCGCTACAGACTGGTTTACACTGGGTTTCAAAGCCGTTACAGACTGGTTTATACTGGGATTAAAAGCCGCTACAGACTGGTTTATACTGGGATTAAAAGCCGCTACAGACTGGATTAAACTGGGATTAAAAGCTGCTACACACTGGTTTATACTGGGATTAAAAGCTGCTACAAACTGGTTTATACTGGAATTAAAAGCTGTTACAGACTGGTGTACACTGGGATTAAAAGTCGTTACAGACTGGTTTATACTGGGATTAAAAGCCGCTACAGACTGGTTTATACTGGGATTAAAAGCCACTACAGACTGGTTTACAATGGGTTTAAAAGCTGTTACAGACTGGTTTATACTGGGATTAAAAGCTGCTACAGATTGGTTTATACTGGGATTAAAAGCTGTTACAGACTGGTTTATACTGGGATTAAAAGCCGCTACAGACTGGTTTAAACTGGGATTAAAAGCCGTTACAGACTGGTTTATACTGGGTTTAAAAGTTGTTACAGACTGGTTTATACTGGGATTAAAAACTGCTACAGACTGGTTTTTACTGGGATTAAAAGCTGCTACAAACTGGTTTATACTGGGAATAAAAGCTGCTACAGACTGGTTTATACTGGGATTTAAAGCTGCTACAGACTGGTTTTTACTGGGATTAAAAGCTGCTACAAACTGGTTTATACTGGGATTAAAAGCTCCTACAGACTGGTTTATATTGGGATTAAAAGCTCCTACAGACTGGTTTATACTGGGATTAAAAGGTGCTACAGACTGGTTTATACTGGGATTAAAAGCTGTTACAGACTGGTTTATAGTGAGATTAAAAGCTGTTAAAGACTGGTTTATACTGGGATTAAAAGCTGCTACAGACTGGTTTATACTGGGATTAAAAGCTGTTACAGACTGGTTTATAGTGAGATTAAAAGCTGTTACAGACTGGTTTATACTAGGATTAAACGCTGCTACAGACTGGTTTATACTGGGATTAAAAGCTCCAGCTGCTACAAACCGGTTAGCAGGAAAAATAAACCAGGGCAACAATAACAGCAGACATTGTCTTGATGCTGGCTTTGGCACAATAACCTAATGTGTATCTGGTACTTTAAATATGAGTTATTAATAATTTTAAAAAAAGTAAAGTGTGTTACTTAGCTTCATGTGAGATAAAATATTTAATCTGATGTGCAAATGTGTCTGCTGGGCTTCTCAGAATGCTTCAACCACAACTTACAGGCCTCCTCAGGACATGGAGTTTCCCGGTTGTCATGGGGACAGTTCAGTTGTCATCACGTGGTCTGCTGCTAAAAACAGAAAAGATTTGCAGAGGTGAAGGAGGACACACATTCCTGTAAGCGCCGCCACGTTAACGAAGCGAGGAGTGTGTGTTCGTTCAAATGGAGCGCAGTGGTGAGCGTCACGACGTGTGTGTGTGTGAGAGAGAGAGAGAGAGAAAGAGAGAGAGCGTGCGTATGTCCACGTGCCTCGGGAGTGTGTTCCTGCACGTTCCTGCTCGGTGTGTGTGTTTACACTTGGATGAGCCTTCTGTTTGGCGTGCAGTCGCTCGCAGTGAGCTGGGTTTTTAGGTCGCAGTGTTCTCTCTGCACGGCCGCGCGCACATGCACGCCACGTCATGTCGGGGGAAGATGTTGGGCGCTATGAGGTGCCGTGCTGCCGAGGCCTTGGGGGTGGGGCTGAGTGTGTGTGCATGTTTGTATGTGTGTGTTTAGGAGGACTTGTCATGCATACGGGCATGAAGCCAAGCTGAGAGGACGAGTGTGTGATGCTGCAGGGTTTAAAGCCTCCACTGCTGCGTAACATGTCGACTCTTTTTAGTGATGTCATCCAGGATAAAAACACACACATAGACGCAGGAACATACCGGACTCTACAGTAATTCCAAACACACACATCCATGGGTTAACATACCAACACACACTCAGGAGAAAAACAATGAGCCGATGAGAGTCGACAGCAGCATTCAGCTGAAGATGGATTAAACATACACAGCCTACATCACCATGCACACCAAATACATCAAATACAACATACACACCAAATACATCAAATACAACATACACACCAAATACATCAAATACAACATACACACCAAATACATCATACACATCATACACACCAAATACATCAAATACAACATACACACCAAATACATCATACACATCATACACACCAAATACATCAAATACAACATACACATCAAATACATCATATACATCATACACATCAAGTACAACATACACATCATACACAATATATACATCATATATATCATACTGTTACACTGGGACTCCAGGAGACAGGATAACTTTACCGACACTTTATTACTGAACAGAACTCAGAACAAGAATCATACTGATACCGATCAGAGAAGAGGTAACGGGGTTGAAGAGGCCAGGAACGGAGATGGAGTGAGTCCAATAGAAGTGTAGATCATCATCATCATCATCATCATCAACATCAAGGTCCGACAGGGAGTGAGTGTGGTGCTGGGAAATATAAGAACTGGGGAACAAAGGAAGACAGGTGTGGCAGGTTGACCTGATTGGAGTGTGAGGATCAGGGACAGGTGTGGAGAATCAGGGGAGTGCTGGAGGAGCGGTAGGACAGACTGTAACACATATACATCATACACATCATATACATCATACACATCATATACATCATATACATCATATGCATCATATACATCATATGCATCATACACATCATATACATCATACACATCATATGCATCATACACATCATATACATCATACACATCATATACATCATACACATCATATGCATCATACACATCATATACATCATACACATCATATGCATCATACACATCATATACATCATACACATCATATGCATCATACACATCATATGCATCATACACATCATATACATCATACACATCATATGCATCATACACATCATATACATCATACACATCATATGCATCATACACATCATATACATCATATACATCATATACATCATACACATCATACACATCATATGCATCATACGCATCATATGCATCATACGCATCATATGCATCATACGCATCATATGCATCATACACATCATATACATCATACACATCATATACATCATACACATCATATGCATCATACACATCATATGCATCATACACATCATATACATCATACACATCATATGCATCATACACATCATATGCATCATACACATCATATACATCACACACATCATATGCATCATACACATCATATACATCATACACATCATATGCATCATACACATCATATGCATCATACACATCATATACATCATACACATCATATGCATCATACACATCATATACATCATAGACATCATATGCATCATACACATCATATACATCATACACATCATATGCATCATATGCACCATATACAACATACACATCATATGCATCATACACATCATATGCATCATACACATCATATACAACATACACATCATACACATCATACACATCATATGCATCATACGCACCATATACATCATACACATCATATACATCATACACATCATATGCATAATACACATCATACACATCATACACATCATATACATCATATACATCATACACATCATACACATCATATACATCATACGCATCATATGCATCATACACATCATATACATCATAGACATCATATGCATCATACACATCATATACATCATACACATCATATGCATCATATGCACCATATACAACATACACATCATATGCATCATACACATCATATGCATCATACACATCATATACAACATACACATCATACACATCATACACATCATATGCATCATACGCACCATATACATCATACACATCATATACATCATACACATCATATGCATAATACACATCATACACATCATACACATCATATACATCATATACATCATACACATCATACACATCATATACATCATACGCATCATATGCATCATACACATCATATACATCATACACATCATATACAACATACACATCATACACATCATACACATCATACACATCATACACATCATATACATCATACACATCATATGCATCATACACATCATACACATCATACACATCATATGCATCATACACATCATACACATCATACACATCATATGCATCATACACATCATATGCATCATACACATCATATGCATCATATGCATCATATGCATCACACACACCATACCCATTCTACGTATCACATGCATCACAAACACCACACACATCTTAAACGTCATACACATCATATACATCATATACACTGCCTGGCCAAGAATACATGGACACCTGGATTTAAGTAAGCTAACAGGTCGGAGCCTCCTATTGGATCATTTCCGTGAGTTATTTAACCCCAACTGATGCAACGTGCAGCTTCTCAATACAGTCTGGAAACATTAGATATCTAGGCATAAACATTCCCCCAGGTTATCAGAACTAACAAAGCTAAATTATGTCCAGCTACTTAAAACAATAGAGGATGATCTCTCACGGTGGAGGCACTTACCCATATCACTCATGGGGAGGGTTGCCACAGTTAAAATGATGGTTCTATCTAAAGTAAACTACCTGTTTTCAATGATACCCACTAAACCATCCTCCAGCTGGTTTAAGTCACTGGACTCACATATATCAAAATTTTTATGGAAACATAAGCCATCACGTATCAGTCTAAAAACTTTACAACAGACTAAAGACAGAGGCGGATTGGAGCTACCCAACTTTAATCATGTTTTCTTAGCTAACAAGCTGCAGTATATCTCCAAATGGCTTAAACCTAGCAGTCTGGATGAATCATGGTTAGATGTAGAGCAAGCATTGTGTGAGGATCTGTTTATCTCTGACCTGCCATTCATCAGCTCAACCATCAAAACACATAAGTGTTTTAAAAGCATCAATATCAGTTCCTCCTTAGTGGCTTGGTGGGATTTTCTAAAAATAAACAAATCCTCACTTTTTTCATGTAAGTTTACACCCATCTGGAACAACCCTGACATCCTGCAAAACAAAAAGCTGATTAACTTCACTCAATGAAAAAATAAAGGAATAAAACAGAACCTATAATAGAAAATGGAAACTTCTTATCATTTAATATTCTCACTTCACAATATGGAATCAGTAGCAAAAATTTTTTAGAATATCACCAGCTTAAATCTATTATATGTAAAAAATATACCATTAATCAATTAAACTTACAGCTACCTATTAGGGTGGCAGACTTCATGAATCTCAATGCCCCAAAGCTATTATCAAAAACATATAGACTATTATCTAAACTAGAAGACTCAATCTGTCTTCCAACTTCAAAATGGGAGGGTGACTTATCCAGTAACTTTAATAAAGATAAATGGTCACAAATATGTTTAAACACCTTTAAAATGACTAAGAATTCAAATATGCAACTAATGCAATTCAAAATTCTGCATAGAACTCATTATACAGTAGAGCGTGACATAGGAGTGCATTTTCACTCCTGTCCCATCCCAGTCCTGATCAAATTTTTCCCGCTAGTCTTTAGGCAATGCATTGAATTTGATAAAATGTTCTCACCCTTCTCTTTTAGACCAGCTAAGTGATTCTATCTTTTTTAGAGGCTGGTTACAATAAAAAAAAAAAGGGAACAACAATAAAACAGTACACGGTTCACAGCATGTTTACCAAAGTTGAATAAACCCAAACAGAACATATAAAGTTGTATTTCACTCATTTTTAAATGTCATTAACTAAACATGTTTTACGAGCGGCATCCTGTGTGACAACTGACAAGACTGACAACTACTTCTATGGTGGCTGTGGGTCCTTGATGGTTTCTTGCAGTGGGGATCTGGGCTGCTCCGCTGTGGGAGATCTCTGCGTCTGGCCCTGTCGGGGGCTGTGGGTGGGGTCACCTTGTGGCACTGGGGCGTGGCTGCTGGTGGGGCCTGGGTCGGTGGGCATCAGCCCTGGGCCAGGTGGCTAGGCTGTTGTGGGTAGGGGTTCTGGGCTCTGTTGCCTGGAGGTGGAGGGGTCGGTCTGTGCCTGGGGGTCTGGGCCTGCCTGGGTGTGCCACCACAGGGTGGGTTGGTGCATGTCCTGGTGTCTGGTTTCTGCCTTGGGACCCAGGGTATGGCTTGAGAACTTTTATTCTTGTTCTTGAGGCCATGAGAACAAAATGACGTCATTTTGCTCTCGAGGTCATGAATGGGGACAGTTCACGACACATTAGCCGAGCAGAACTTTCTTCTTGTGAAGCAACGAGAAGTATTGTGTGACTGGTCAGAAACTTGATGGGCGTGGTGCAAACAACCAGAAGCCAAGTTTTCCCTTTTTTGTGGCGAGGAAGCCCAACATCATCATTTCCTTTTTTATGTCAACCGTAAAAAGTAAACAATGAACAACTTGGAACAACTAATCAATCAACTAAAAACAAACAAGGAGAAAACAACAATCTCCTCTGTTAAAGATCAAGACGGAAACATCAGCCATGACCCAGACAAGATAAATGACAGGTTTAGAAGCTTTTATAAAACATTATATGAATCACAGATTAATCCAACAGATGAACATATTGAACAATTTTTAAATAACATTAATCTACCAAAACTAAAAAATGAAAATAAAATAAATTTAGATGCACCTATTACTGTAGATGAACTCCATGAAGCTCTCCAACATATGCCCAACAATAAAGCCCCGGGTCCAGATGGTTACTCAGCAGAATTTTACAAGGAATTCTGGACAACGCTAGCTCCTACATTTTATAATATGTTGTTAGAAATACAGGAAAAACAAAAAATACCACAAAATATGAACTTAGCTAATATAACACTATTGCTAAAACCAGGCAAAGACCCCACACTTCCATGCAGTTACCGTCCCATATCTTTAATAAATCTAGACCTGAAAATAATTAGTAAAGCTCTTGCCAGAAGGATAGAAAAAATAACCCCTCTTATAATACATCCGGACCAGACAGGTTTTATAAAAGGTCGACGTTCATCTACCAACATGCGTAGACTAATTAACCTCATAGATTACTCTACTTTACATAATCTAGAATCCACAATCATTTCTCTAGATGCAGAAAAAGCCTTCGACAGGGTAAACTGGAAGTTTCTATTTGCAACACTAGACAAATTTGGGTTTGGGCCTTCTTTCATAGAGAGGATTAAAATATTATATAATAACCCAAATGCATGTGTGAAAACCAACGATCAAACTTCTCCAAGCTTCCGCTTACAGAGAGGCACCAGACAGGGCTGCCCACTCTCCCCCTCACTTTTTGCCATTTTCATAGAGCCGTTAGCAGCTGCTATTAGACAAAATATAGAAATTAAAGGAATCCATAGCAATAATATAGAACATAAAATAAGTCTTTATGCAGATGATGTATTACTCTTCCTTCAGAACTCACAAACATCACTCTCTCAGACAATCACGGTTATTAATAAGTTCTCATCAATATCTGATTATTCTATTAACTGGGCTAAGACTACAGCCATGTCCATCAACTGTGACCTACAAAACATCCCTAATATCAAAATACAGACAGGAAACATTAGATCTTTAGGTATAAATATTTCCCCCAGATTATCAGATTTAACAAAATTAAACAATGCTCAGCTACTAAAAACAATAGAAGATGATCTCTTACGGTGGAGGCGCTTACCCATCTCACTAATGGGGAGAGTTGCCACCATTAAGATGATGATCCTACCTAAAGTTAATTACTTATTTTCAATGATACCCACTAAACCCTCCACCAGTTGGTTTAAATCTCTGGACTCTTTCATATCCAAGTTTCTTTGGAAAAACAAGCCGTCACGTATCAGTCTTAAAACGTTACAGCAGACTAAAGATAGAGGAGGACTGGACCTACCAAACTTTAATCACTACTTTATAGCTAACAGGCTGCAGTACATCTCCAAGTGGCTCAAACCCAGTTATCTGGATGAGCCGTGGCTAGATGGGGAGCAGGCTTTGTGTGAGGACTTAGTCATCTCTGACCTGCCGTTCATCAGCTCAACCATTAAACCATATAAGTGCTTTAAAAGCCTTAACATCCGTTTTTCCTTAATGGCTTGGTGGGAATTCTGTAAGATAACCAGATCTTCCCTCTTTCCATGTAGACTTACACCCATCTGGAACAACCCTGACATCCTGCAGAACAAAAAGATGATAAACTTCACTCAATGGAAGACTAAAGGAATACAACAGTTAGGACAGATAATAGAAAATGGAAACTTTGTATCTTTCAGCACAATAATCTCACAGTATGGAATCATCAGTAATAAATTCTTAGAGTACCACCAACTAAAATCAATTATATATAAGAAGTATACCCCTGTACAGTTAGACTTGCAGCTTCCTGTCAGAATAGCAGAATTCTTGAATCTTAATACTCCAAAATTATTATCAAAAATATATAGATTACTTGCAAAGCTAGAAGACAGGATATCTCTCCCAACTTCAAAATGGGAAGATGATTTATCTAATAACTTTGATCAGAAAAGATGGTCACAAATATGTTTAAACACGTTTAAAATGACTCAGAATTCAAATATACAACTAATACAATTCAAAATTCTCCATAGAACTCATTATACAGGACACAGGATGTTCAGGATGGGCCTTTCACCATCAGATATCTGCCCACACTGCTCTGAGAACACTTCTGATAGCTACATCCATGCGCTGTGGTCCTGCACACCTGTCCAAAGGTTCTGGATTAAGGTGTGTGAAGATCTCTCAAAATGGTTTAAAACCAGTTTTTCTGCAAACCCCACACTTTGCCTACTGGGCGACATGGGTGACACCAACATAGGAATACACTCCATAAACTTGGTCCTCGCAGTCTTATGCATCGCAAAGAAAACTATTCTTGTGAACTGGAAAGATAAGAATAATTTGTCTATCCAGCAGTTTAGAAATCTCCTGTTAGATCACATCAGCATTGAGACAATGTCTGCCTCCTCCAGGAACCAATCAGATGACTTTCATTCCCTCTGGTCCCCTGTGACTGGCTACATCACTTAATGTAGGTGGAGGATTGCGGCTTCGCTGGGATGACGGTGGATGTGGGTGGGGGGTCCCTGGTGGCTTCGGGTCTCCGGTTGTCTCCTGGGTGGGGATCCCGGCTGCTCCACTGTTGGGTCGGCTGGGGGTTCCGATCTGGGCGGGCGGCATTGGGTAGGCCCCGGGGTGGGGCTGCCTCGTGGCGGTGGGGGGTGGCTGCCGGGGTGCCTGGGTCGGTGTCCGTCGGCCCCTGGCCGGGTGGCCGGTCGGGCCCGGGGTGGGCCGGGTGGGGGCCCCGGGCTCTGGGGCGTCGGGTCTCCCCCCGCTCCTGGGGGTGGGGGGTCTGCCGCTGCTGGGGGGGGCTGGGCCCGTCCGGATGTGCCGTGCCGGGGGCTGGTTGGTCCGTGCCCTGGTGCTTGATCGCAGCCCCAGAACCTGGGTGGGGGTGTGTGTGTATATAGGTGGGTGTGTGTGTGTGTGTCTGTAGGTATGCTTGTGTGTGGGTGGGTGTAGAGGGATGTGTGTGCTGTACGTGTGTGTAGGTGTGTATGAAGGTCTGGGTGTGTGCGTCTATGTGTGTGTGTGTGAGGGGTGTGCGGGTGTATGTGTGGAGGTCTATGTGGGATGTATGTGTGTGTGTGTGAAGGTGTGTATATGTGAGTGTGTGAATGTGGAGGTCGATGTGTGTGTGGAGGAGTGAAGGTGTGGGTGGAGGCGTGAGTATGTATGGAGGTGTTTGTGTGTATATGCAGGTATGTATGTGAGTGTGTGTGTAGTGGTGTATGTGTATGGAGGGGTATGAGAGTGTGTGTGTATGTGGGCGTGTGTGTATGAAAGTTTCCATGTGTGTGTATGGAGGCACCGGTGTGTGTGTTTATAGGTATGTGCCTGAGGTGTGTGTGTGGAGGTATGTGCACGTTTTGAGGTGTTTGTGTATAGAGGTGTGTGAGAGGGTGTGTGAGTAGCTGGAGGGGGAAAAAAAAAAAAAAAAGGGTGTGTGTGTTTGCAGGGGTTAGGACGTGTCCTCTGGGGGGCGCCCTGGCCGGGTGTCGGGGGCGTGGGCCTGGGGTTCCCTTCCTTCGTCTCGCCCCCCTCCCACTCAGAAAGAGGAAAGTGGCCCCTTGGGCTGGTGGCTGGCCCCTGGGGGGGTTCGTGGCGTGCCTGGGCCTGTGACGCCCATCGGGGCCGGCGGAGGACGGGGCGCCCTAAGCCGCTGGCGGGTCGTCTTCCAGGGGGGAGGTTTACTCCCCTCTGGACCTACATCTCCTGACCCCTCCCCTCCCCCACTCTTCACTACATACACAGGTAGGGCTGTGGGAGGTGTGCTTGTTGCGCTGGGCGGGGCAGGGGGGTCATCATAGTGGCCCCATTGCTTCGCCAAGCGGCAGCATGCCTCCCAGCTTTTAATTCCACTTAGTCACTGAGCACAAATAACATTTGCAACATACAAACACATTTTGGGGGGCGGAACATGCGAGGTCAGGTGGGTGGGACTGCTCAGGTGGCCCCACCCCCTCCTCAATGCAGTTACTGTTCCCCAATTTTAACTCTTTTTTTTAAAATTGCAAACAGCACATAATATATTCCCTCACTAGTGGGGGAGGGAAGGGGGATGGGGTCTTTAAGCGCCCCTGTCTCCATGGATGGCCCGGGGGCGGGGCAGGCCGGGTGGCCTGTCGCATTGGCCCGGGGCGTGGGCGGGCTGTCCCGGGGGATTCTGGCTGCTGGCCCTGGGGGGAAGGTGCTGTTTTGGGGCTGGGGCGGGGTGGGGGGGGTGGGGGCCTGGCTCATGTCTCCTCGCCTCCTGGCTGAGGCTGTCCCCCCGGGACATAAGGTGGCGGGAGGATGATGGTGAAAGGATGGTGTTTGTGTGGGAGGAAGGTGTATGTGAGGGAGGATGGTGTATGGGTAGGAGAATGGTGTGAGGATGGGTAGTGGAAGGATAGTGTGTGTGTGTGTGTGGGAGGATGGGGTATGTGTGGGAGGATGAATGGTGGAAGGATGATGTATGTGTGGGAGGATGGGGTATGTGTGGGAGGATGGATGGTGGAAGGATGGTGTGTGTGTGGGAGGATGGATGGTGTATGAGAGGGAGGATGGTGTATGTGTAGGAGAATGGTGTATGTGTGGGAGGATGGGTAGTGGAAGGATAGTGTGTGTGTGTGTGAGAGAATGGGGTATGTGAAGGTGGATGTATGGTGTAGAAGAGGGAGGATGGTGTATGTGTGGGAGAATGGTGTATGTGTGGGAGGATGGGTAGTGGAAGGATAGTGTGTGTGTGTGTGGGAGGATGGGGTATGTGAAGGTGGATGGATGGTGTATGAGAGGGAGGATGGTGTATGTGTGGGAGGACGAATGGTGGAAGGATGATGTATGTGTGGGAGGATGGGGTATGTGTGGGAAAATGTATGGTGGAAGGATGGTGTATGTGTGGGAGGATGGATGGTGGAAGGATGGTGTGTGTGTGTGGGAGGAAAGAGTATGTGAGGGATGGATGGTGTATGCGTGGAAGGATGAATGGAGGAGTGGAAGGAGAGTGTGTGTGTGTGTGTTTGTTTGTGTGTGTGTTGGTCTGGGGGGGGGGCAGGATTAGTTCTCGGGGTGTGCGGCTGGGCACTGGGGTGTGGGGCTGGCCTCTGGCGGTGGCCGTCTGGGTGGGCCGGGTCCCCCCGGGTGGCGTGCTGGCCCTCGGCCTGTGGGGGTGGGGGGTGTCCCTGCGCTCCTGGGCCCGGGCCCTCTGCCCCGTCTGTCCCGGGCGGCCGGTGCTCGGGGGGGGTCGGGGACTGCTGGCCTCGGCCTGCCGGGGCCGGTGCCCTGTGTCCGCGAGGGGGCTCCTGCTGGGGTCTCCTGCTGCTGTCTTCCTGGGCGGGCGAGTGGTCGTCTCTGTGGACCGGTCGGGGTCTGTTACCTACGGGGGGGCTGGTGGCCTGGGTCTCGGGACCACTGGCCTGACTCTGGCCTCTGTTCAAGTGAGGTGGCATCTGCATGATCACTCTGCATGGTCACTCCTTCCTGAACGTCTCCACTCCGTATATTCGGTATGTTGACACAGTCTCTGCGTCGCCGTGTGGCCGAGTCTTCCAGCACATCCACACAGGTTTCTCTGCGCGTGTTCTTGAATACAGCAGTTTCACTTATATCTATTATCATATTTTTTTTCTTCAATATACCTTTTCTCTCTATTCTTATAATTATTCTTAAAATTTTATTATTATTTCTGTTATTATTATTATTATTATTGTGATTATTATTATTGTTACTATTATCAACTAGTTGTGTAATGACCTACTGGCTAGGATGATCTTAACTATATATGTTGTAAGTAGTATGGATTACATGGTCTTTTGTATGATGTCTGAAGTCCCCACCTGCACTCCCCACACCCTTTCTGTCCCTCTCCCTCCCCTCCCTCTTCTCTCTCCCTTCTTTTCTCTCTCTCTCCCTCTGTCCCCTCCGGTCGAGTCCAGCATTAAGAGTTTGATTTAATAAAGTTTTTCATATCATCAAGAGGGACTTTATACATGTAGTATAAATCCCTGCTTGATAGAGTAAAATTGCCCGGCACCAGACGGCAGCCAGACATTCATTCTGTTTGCAACGATGCTGGAGAAGACAGGTTAAAAAAAAAAAAAAAAAAAAAAAAAAAAAAAACTTGGAACAACTTGCTGAGCGGTGAGGAAATATGAGAAAATGTGCACTTCCCTAAACACATGTAAGGACACACGTATGACTAATAACATTTGGTTAACTTTAACGAACAGATTAATTGAATTTAAGAACTGGTGGGTGTTTGAGAGTAAAATATATTAATGATTTCCACGCTACACACCACTATAGTCCCCTTTTTTCATTCTGTTTTATCAGGACATGGAGACTGACCCTGATGAAGGACCCTCGTTCGCCCCTTCTTTGCTTAACAAACCAAACTCCCTGTTTCCCTGTTGCATGAGGGACCCTGAGCATGGGGCTGGAGTCCACCGCAGAGCTTTCTGCTCCACCCACACCACAACAATCAACAACACCGGGATCACCTACTCCCACCCCTCCTTCATCTATTCCAAGATCCATCAACAGAAAGCATGGCGGTGAGTCACGCATTGATTTTCAAGCTGCACCCGCTGCCCTGGACAGAAGAAGGGCTGTGGTGAAATTGCAATGGAGGCGGGACAGCAGGGAAGAGAAACCATGTTGCAGTAATGGCCCATTTGGCGGAAATGTCCTGCATGTGAGAGATTTTATGATGTCACTGCCACCAGAACTTCTTTCTGTGGAAGCTCCAAAGCTTAATGCATGAGACTGAGACTAAAATTTACCTGCTTGTAATGGACTATACTGAATTGTAGTGTGATCAGTGCTTTCCATGTTCCCATACTGTATAATCACACTATCACTGTTTTTTAAGAAGCTTGTGTGATCTGACATCTTTTTCTTCTGTATTTTTTCCAGTCTGGGAGTGACATTTACTCTTTTTTCCATCTTGGCAAACAACAAATCTTCCTCTTCTTCCTCATGGAACATGTTGCTTTCCTGTTCTTCCTTCTCCTCCAACAACTCAGAAAATGCCTTCACTGCTATTAGCATGCTGCTACCGTGTTGTTGTTTGGACCGGATTCCTAGAATGCTAAGCAGGTGACTTTTATTCTTCTTCTGCTTTGACCAGCTACACGCATCCTTCGTGTGTTGCTGCCATCCATTGATCAATGTTATTCAGCATGACGTGTGCTGTGGTGGGAGGGGTCTGTGAGGGTGGGAGGGGCCTATGAGGGTGGGAGGGGCCAGTGAGGATTTCTGCAGAGTGATTTCTTGTGAAGTATGAATTGACATACTGAACAAGAACTTTCTTCATGTTTCTGCTGAGAACAAGAAAGTTCTTGCTTCTCGTGGAGTATGTAACAAGCTTTAGAGATGCTTTGGTTCAGGTGTGTGTGTTTCTGGTTCTTTGGTTGTTGTTGTGATATGCGTTGCTGTTGTTGTCTTGGTTATTTTTTAGGAACTCCTGATGATTGTCTGCTTAGTTTACCTGTAAAAGCTGTAGGAAATTCTCTGTTGTGTTTCTGTACAGGTGTAGCAGCTGCTTGTCTGCTGTTAGGTTGGATTGAAGCTCATTGCTTCTATCTGCTGGATCTTTGTTTCCTCTTCCTTTTTCTACTTCTGTTTGACTTCTCTTCATTATTCTCCTTTTTATTCTGTCTCCTCCGTTTAGGTCCAGCAAGATTACAGAGATTCCATAATTAAAAATAAATAGTAAAAAAATTAATCTGATTATCAAGAGGAGTCTTATACCCATAAAGCTCCTCTTGGCAAAGCAAATTTGTTCGGCACAACGCAACAACCAGACCATCATTCTGCCACCACCATGCTGGACAAGACAAGGTAAAAAAAAGTAGCTTCTCATTTCTTAGACAACCATGTGGAAAGACACATCCATGATCGTGGAGAAGTTGTTAGTCTGGTCCAGAAGGGTTGGATGATCGGCATCAAGCAGAGAAAACATTTCAGGAGAAGCAGAACTAGAACTGGGTTCAGAAATGTCCAACCATCATTAAAACTGGAAGGATGGAGGGAATCATCGTCTTCCAGGAAGAAACCAGAAGGGAGAAAAACAGCAGTAGAACTCAGGACCATGTTTAATAGTGAAAGTTAGAACGTTTCCACATGAACAATGTGAAGGAACTCAAGGGACTGAACAGCTGTGGAGCCAGAAGAAAACCACTAACCAGTGAGGCTAACCGGAGAAAAAGGCTTCAGGTTGCTAGGAGCATAAAGACTGGATTCTGGAGCCATGGAAGAAGGTCATGTGGTCTGATGAGTCCAGGTCTACCCTGGTCCAGAGTGATGGAGCATCAGGGTAAGAAGAGAGGAGGATGAAGGGATGCAGCATCATGCCTAGTGCTGCTGTACAGGTTCAGGTGTAGGTTCAGGTTCAGGTTCAGGTCTAGGCTCAGCAATATTATGTGTCATTAAAAATGCGGTCAGCTGACCTCTGGTGGAATTTAAAGGTTACAACCCAAACTAAATGACTCATCTGTACATGGCTGCCTCCTACTGTGCTCCGCAGCTCACTAACATGGATTTTTTTCCTTTTTAAAAGTGAAAATAAAGCTTAAATGACAGTTTTACAAAATGCATGCAGATATTTTCAGGATGGAACAAATGGATTATTCAAGTCGACAACTTGTGGTCATGGCGAAGCTTTTTGGTTCAAGCCAGCGAGGGTGCCACGATTGTGTGTGATCTGAGAGAAAAAGGAGCTTATATCACATTCCTTTCAGCTTCATGGGTCTGCAGGTCCGGTGACGTAATTCGTCAGCTGCAGCAGTTTATGCTTTTCACCGTGTGATCCCAGCGTTTCCAAGTTTCACTTATTCTGTTATCAGGAACAGAAACAACGAAGTACAGGTACAGGAACATTACTGAAGGAAAATGGAAAAATGAACTTTAAAGTTCAGAAGGTTTAACAAATCCTCCTGGCAAAGACAAGTGGACTCGACTCTCTGACCATTCAGGGGAACATACCACCCAGAGTCCTGCAACAGATGGTTTGACCCCCACAGCGTCCTGATCTCTGCATCCCAGAGTTGGTCTGGACTTACAGAGAGACACTTAGATGGACTAAATCCACATCAGAAACTCCCTTAATTAGTTTTAAAATCTCCACAGGGACAAGAAGTGGAAATTTGTCATCCACAGGAGCTTTCAGTCCTGCACAAATGAGTTGTTGCAGGTGGAAAAGCATCCTGTCGTGAAGGAATGCTAAACCCTCAAATTCAACACTTACTTTTCAGATTTCATCAGCAGTTTCTCAACTAAAGGTTCGGAATCAGGCCACAAGGTTTAGCTTAGCTTAGCTTAGCTTGGCATAAAACAAGCTGCTGGAGCTCAGCCTGAAGGGAATCTAATCTTCCATCTTTAATTCAGTCCTCTGAAACCTCGTGTTGTTTCTAAGTTTAAAACTAGATGCAGGTTTTTCCCACAGTTAGTTTTGATTAGATGTATTGATACGATAACAGTAGTTCATGGTACTTTTTCATTGCCATCAATACTTTTAGCATTTTGAAGGAAAATCAAACTATACAGTGGGTTTCATGATCTTTATTACGAGGGCAAAATGAAATGTGAATAAAATTCATGAAGATAAATACTTATTAAAGTGTTTCTTACTATTCCGCCGCCACGTCTTCTTGTGCTTCTTATTAATGAATTGCATTTTGGGGCGCCTGAACAAGCCCCAAAACTCACCATTTTTCGCCTACCGCCAACAAATGTGAAACATTTCGTATTTTTGGGTGCTCGGGACTGTTCGGGCAAAACTGAACCAGAGCGTCACCTATTTATGATGCTCCGCCACTGCACTTATTCAATCTTTATGTAATTCGGTACACATATTCTACATGCTCAGGCAAACTAAAAAGCCTCCTGGAGTTATGGCCTAAACCCAACAGGAAGTCTGCCATTTTGGCATTTTACTGACCTCACATTTGAACGAACTTCTCCTACAGATTTTATCGTACTGCCATCAAAATGGCTCAGGATGTTCAGAAGTCATGTGTGATTAAAAGTTATCAAAAACTTTTTCAAAGACATAAGGGCATATATGGGGCGGGGCCTCAAAGTTTGATGTCTTGCCATGAAAAATGAATTTAAACTCCCACATAAAACAACATATCTGAATCAAAATGGCCACGTATGATGCCAGTCCCATCCTGAACACATCTACATGTCAATATTTGGATTATTAATTAGCCACGCCCCCTGGCAACAGGAAGTCATGTTTTTACTCGAAAACCCTCTTCTCTGACATTTTGACACAACCAAATAAACCTTGGTCAGACACCTGAGAACAAGGTGGAGATGATATCTGGTGAAAACTGTTGCTCTACGCTGCAGGTCGAGACTGTGGTGCCATGGCGAACTCTAGCACGACGCTATGACATCATAAATGAATATTAATCCCTCAAATTTAATCCGATCAGCATCACATTTGCAGTTAATAATCAGGGTCTGGCCCTGAACAGATCCATATGACCACTTCTGGGCACTATGAGGCAGACCAGGGCAGCCCAGAGACCCGAGCCATCAGCAGCAATCCTAGAGAACAAACCCAAGCCCCCCCACCACAAAGACCACCCCAAACCCACCCTGAGGGTGGCAGAGAAAGGCCCCAGCCAGAACCCACCATGGTCACGAGGCACAGGTCCCGGCGGGCCAAGATCGGCACCTGCCAACTCCAACAGGCACTGGCCATCAAGGGCGGCTAGTGTGTAGGCCACATGGCCTCAAGAGCCCAGAGGCACCCCCCTTAAGGCAGAGGGCCCGCACCATACCCAGGAGGACTAGGCCCCCTGAGACAACCACGCAGCATTGGCCAGCACCCACCCTCCAACCTCCACCCCGTATAACCCCTCACTCACAACCTCCCCTGTACCGTACCCATAAACACTCACTTTCACACAACCACATCACACATAACCCTCCCACCATGCCCCGTGGGGGACGTCTCCAGCGGACCAGAGAAGAGCAAGCCCCAAATCCGGCCTCCACCACCATCCCCAGTGAACTTCCTTCTAGATGATGAGCTGCTAGCAGCACTAGACATCCCTGCTCCCCAAGAAGCCCCCCCCCCCCAGGGCAAGACAGGCCAGGAGCAGTGACCCCCCAGGCCACACTGTGACCGCAGCCAATGAGCCGCCACTGACCCCAGAAGGCACCCACCCACCAGATGACTAGGGGGGAAGGAGAGGAGGGGGAGGACAGTGGAAGAGCCCAGATCCACGGCACACCACCCCCAGACCCACCCAGGCCTCCCCCACAAGTGCATGTGATCCTACCCCACATACACTTATGTTCTTGCACATTCCCACTCATCCTAGCACATACACACACCACACATAGCATAAACACACACACAGTGTACAAAACTCCCGGTCTCACACCCCAGCACCTCCCCCTACTCTTGCAGAGTCCAAGATGGCGGACACTGTTTGTAGTCGGTTAGGTCTGTTTTTAATAAGTCAAAAACATCACGTTTTTAATACATTTTATTGTGTCTTTGTGCTGGGTTTAACTGTCCGAGGGAACTTTATTGCGTTGTGTCTTTCTTTTGGGTCTGTACATCTTTAAACCAGACTGTCGAGCACTGATTGCCAACCCAGTTGGTCGTTTCGCTAGCTTGCTAGCCTGCTTGTTTTTAGCCGCCATGCACACCAAGGAACAAATCTACCACCTGAAAACAAATAAAACTACTGCGGACTTAAAGGAGGACATCAAATGGCTCTCAGATGAACTCAGACAGAAAGACATCCTTCTCTCACAAGTCATGGAGACAGCCTTTAAACAATCGCAGCACATTACCTCCGTCACTACACTCCACAACACTGTTGTATGGGACCCTCTTTCTTGTCCCCGACCTTCATCCTGCTCTACCCCTAACAACTGATCCTCCTGGGCTGACGTGGTGGTCCGTGGGAAAGGAAAGAGCTGGGAAGGTTTGAGCCTCCAATCGTTTCGCCGCCCTGATGGATGGAGCCTTGGCCCGTCCCGCTGTTCCTGAGCCTGAGACAAAGGATCTAAACTCTCCATCCCAGACCGACGGCACCCAGGCGGCTCCCGTGGCCAGCACGCTGGATCCGTCCCCACCACAATGCAGACCGGCGGACCGAGGCAGCGGGACCCAGCTCGGGCAGCGGCTTCCTCCTCTCACTGCAGACTCTTAAAGGAGGCTGTCATCAGGCGCTCTGGAGGGTTTTCTCGCTCTGATATGGCGGGGAGCCCTCCCGTGAGTCGCTGGCCCTTCTCTACAACGGTCCCCTGCTCTGCCCCGCACCATCGTCACTGCCACCGGCCTCGGAGCTCTGAACAGGACGCCACAGCCGTCCAGCAGCCACCTTCCTCGCCTCCACTGTCTTGGTCCTCGGACTTGTCGCGGCATCTCTCTTCTAGTGGGTGACTCCATAATACGGTACTGTAGGTTTTTTAATCCTCCACTTACTGTTTTCCCGGAGCTACTGTTCGCACTATGCTGGACAAACTACCGGGGGCTGCTGCAGGCAGCGGCCCCCACTATCAACAGGGTGATTATCCTTGTAGGGATTAATGACTGCACGTCGAGTCTGAAATGACCAAGTTAGAGTTTAAGGACCTCTTTGAGTTTTTATCAGCTTGTGGTAAGTCTGTTTTTATCTCTGGTCCGATTCCTACGCTGGGTCGTGGGGTCGGTGGTTTAGCAGGATGTTATCGCTCCACTCATGGCTCCAGCAAACCTCCTCTACCTACAACGTTGGTTTTATTAACAACTTTAATCTTTTCTGGACTCGTTTAGCCTTTTTCAGGGCCGATGGTCTCCACCTCAGTTCACTAGGGAACCGGGTTTTAACTTACAGCATCATCCATGCTGTTCAGACTCAAACAAAATTGACTTGAAACTTGCACCCACTTCACCCCCTCCCCCCTCATCGGTACCCCCTCAACCCAGTTCCCCATACAGCCCTCTTCAACACAGGATCACTGACCAACCTGCGCCCTTACAGGCAGTTCATCCCCAGAGAAGCTTCTCCTCCCGGCCTTATCACCGTTCCTCTGTCCCTCGTCATCCTGCTCCACCCCAATAAACTTTGACTTTTAAATATCAGATCCATCAACAACAAAACATTCATTTGCCACCATTTTATGACCAGCAATTACTTGGACTTTTTGGCTTTACCAGAGAACTGGCTAACCCAAGAAGACTGCTCACCACTCATTGAAGCAACCCCCCCTGACTACTCATTCCTTCATCAACCAAGGCTGTCCGGAGAAGGATGGGGGGTTGCTGCCATTTTTAAAAACAACTTTAAATGTACTCCTGGTCCCTACAACCATTTTATCTCATTTGAGCGTCTGTGTTTTATCATATCATGTAAAGAGCCTGTGTTTGTTTTAGTTATTTATAGATCCACGAAACCCAATAAAGCTTTTATTCATGAATCTTCTGATCTGTTATCCCAGCGTATGGCCCTCTACAACAAAGTGTTGATCCTTGGTGATTTTAATATTCACGTCTGTTGCCCTTCTCAATCTTTTACTTCTGATTTTATTGAAATTATTGACTCCTTTAATTTAACGCAAGCAGTTCAGTTTCCCACTCACTCTAAGGGCCAAACACTGGACTTGGTTTTATCCTCTGGTCTCAGCCCAGGAAATTTCTCTACTAAGGAAATCTGTGTGTCAATGACATAAGAAATCAAATAGTTGCTCCGAGTCACACCATCACTGTAAGTAGAGAATTTCCCAAGTGTTTTAATTGTTTTACTAATTTTACTCCTTCGTCTCTCTCCTCTATAGCTGATGTTTTATCTCACATGAAAACAACCACTTGCAGTCTTGATGTCACCAAATTCCTCAAAGATGTTTTTAGCACAGTTGGGCCCAGCATTTTATCCATCATTAACCTGTCCTTGTTAGAAGGTGTTGTCCCTCATTGTTTTATGTCCCTCCTGTTTTAAACATGCTGTGGTCCAGCCTCTTTTTAAAAAGCCTGATTTAAGCATTGATGATTTTAACAACTTTAGACTGATCTCAAAGCTTCCCTTTTTATCCAAAGTTTTAGAGAAAATTGTTTCTAATCAGCTTTTAGGTTTTATAAATGGAAATGAGGAGAAATTTCAGTCTGGTTTTAAAGCTCTACACAGCACTGAAACAGCTCTCCTCAAAGTCTCTAATGAGCTTCTTTTAGCCTCAGATAGAGGAGAGAGCAGCATTTTAACTCTTTTACATTTGAGTGCTGAATTTGATACCGTTGATGACGCTATTTTAATTGATCGTCTTAAAACCTGGGTTGGCATCACAGACACTGCACTTGATTGGTTTTACTCTTGTCTTTTAGATCGAACCTTTGCGGTCACCACAGGTAATTTTACGTCCTCCTCTGCCCCCATTGCCTGTGGTGTACCGCAAGGTTCTATTCTAGGTCCCATTTTGTTTTCTATTTATATGCTCCCCCTAGGACACATTATAGCCGCCATAACGTGTCCTTCCACTGTTATGCAGACAACACACAGATTTACCTCCCGCTGAGACCAGGGGACACTGGAAGCCGAGCTGCTGTGTTAGAGTGTTTCAAAGATGTGAACAGTTGGATGGTACAAAACTTTCTACAACTCAACAGTTCTAAATATGAAATTGTCTTAATCAACCCTCCTCACTCCACCGCCCATACTGAAAACAGTCTTGGTCCTCTCTCCTCTAACATCACCCCCTCTGCCAGAAACCTAGGTGTTATACTTGATTCCAATCTTAATTCAAGAGATTCAAGAGATTCAAAGCGTTTATTGTCACATGCACAGTAAGGAAACAGGTTTCCCTGTACAGTGAAATTCTTACTTTGCCGTCCACACCGAATGCCATAAATATTCAAAGTATATAGAAAAGACTAGTTTAAGAAGAGCATGCAAAAGAGTAAACATAAATATAAACTATAGGTAAAATATAAGTAAGTAAAGTAATCTATGTACATAATGTGCAGCGTGCTACATAAACTGTGCAACATTCAGCATTGAATGAGTAATTGTGCAAAAAAAGAACTGTCATGAGGTAGACGGTATGATACATGTGCAAATACCCAATAATAATAATAAGGTGCATTGATAATGTAAACAGTCAGTATGTGTAAATGTACAGTCCATTGTTACAGACTCCAGTCTGCTGTTAACTGTTAAGGAGTCTGATGGCTGAGGGAAAGAAAGAGTTTCTGAGTCTGCTAGTCCTGCATTTCATACTCCTGTACCTCCGGCCTGAGGGGAGGAGAGTGAACAGTCCATGTTGAGGGTGGGTGGGGTCTTTGATGATGGAGGCAGCTCTCCTGAGGACTCTGCGCTGGTAGATGCTCTGTAGAGAGGGAAGGGGAGTCCTGGTGATCTTAGATGCAGTCTTCACTGCTCTCTGCAGGCGTTTGCCGGTCCGTGACAGTAGAGCTGCCATACCACACGGTGATGCAGCTGGTCAGGATTGATTCAACAAGGCAGCTGTAGAAGTTGCTGAGGATCTTCGGTGACATGCCGAACTTCCTCAGCCTCCTCAGGAAGTACAGCCGCTGCTGAGCCTTCTTCACCAGCTGTGTGGTGTTAAGTGTCCAGGTGAGGTCCTCACTGATGTGGACCCCCAGATATTTGAAGCTGCTCATCCTCTCCACTTCCAGCCCGCGGATAAGCAGTGGATGATGAGGGTTCCTCTCCTCCCTCATGTCCACTATCATCTCCTTGGTCTTGTCTGTGTTGAGGGTGAGATTGTTGTCCTCACACCACGTCACCAGAGAGGCCACCTCCCTCCTGTAGGCTGCTTCGTCCCCACCTGTGATGCATCCTATCACAGCGGTGTCGTCTGCAAACTTCAGAATGACGTTGTCCTTGTGGGAGGCTGCACAGTCGTGGGTGAACAGGGTGTAGAGGATGGGACTGAGAACACACCCCTGTGGTGTGCCAACGTTTGTGATGATACTGGCTGAGGTTCTGTTCCCTATCCTGACAGACTGAGGCCTGCCAGTCAGAAAGTCCAGAAGCCAGTCACAGAGGATGGGGTGTAGTCCGAGGGAGAACAGTTTGTGGGTGAGCTTGTGAGGGATGACAGTATTGAATGCAGAGCTGTAGTCAATAAAGAGCATCCTGACGTAGGAGTCTTTATTCTCCAGGTGTGAGAGGGAGATGTGCAGTGCAGGGGCGATGGCATCTGAGGTGGACCTGTTGGGCCGGTAGGCGTACTGCAGGGGGTCCAGTGTGACCGGCAGGCAGATCTGAATGTGGGTCAGCATCACTCGCTCGAAGCACTTCATAATGATTGGAGTGAGTGCTACTGGCCTGTAGTCATTCAGGCAGGTGGGGGGGCACTTCTTGGGAAGAGGGACAATGGTGGTGGTCTTGAAGCAGGAGGGAACAGTTCTCTGGGTAAGGGAGAGGTTGAATATGGAGGTGAGAATGTCTGTCAGCTCGTTGGCACATGCTCTGAGGGCTCGTCCAGGGATGTTGTCTGGCCCCTCCGCTTTGTGTGGGTTGATCCTCCTCAGGGCTTTGTTTACCTGGGCTGGTGAGACAACTGGTGAGGGGGAGGGGGGTGTGGAGGTCCAGGTGTCTGTGTCCCTCCTCTCTGTGTGGGGGGAGGAGGTTTCTAAGCGGGTGTAGAATGTGTTGAGGTCATCAGGCAGGCTGTCTGTCGCGCTGATTGTACTGGAACTGCTCCTGTAGTCTGTGATGTGTTGCAAACCCTGCCACATGTGCCTAGACTCAGCAGTGGAGTAGAAGCCATCCAGCTTCTCTCTGTACTGCCTCTTGGCTGCTGTGATGGCCTTTCTCAGTCCGTACCTCGCCGCTTTGTACTCTGCCTCATCACCAGATGTAAAAGCAGTGGAGTGAGCACGCAGCATGTGACGTACCTGACTGTTTATCCAGGGCTTCTGGTTGGGAAACTTCCTGACTTGTTTGTGGGCACAATGTTATCCACACAAGTGCTGATGTACCCAGTCACATAGTCAGCATAATCCTGTGCACTGACAGAAGAGTCCTCCAGAGTAGCTGCAGCTTTGAACACATCCCAGTCTGTAGTAGCAAAACAGTCCTGCAGTGTTCCCTCAGTCTCAGGTGACCAGAACTTCACCTGTTTGGTGACTGGATTAGATTGTTTGAGTCTTTGTCTGTAGGCCGGGTACATGAACAAACAGATGTGGTGGGAGTGTCCGAAGTGGGGGCGGGGTGCGGCCCTGTATGCACCCTTTATGTTGGTGTATACATGATCCAGAGTGTTCTTATCACGGGTGGGAATGTTTACATGTTGGTGGTATTTGGGAAGTACAGTCCGTATACAGTCCCAATAAAAACAGCGTCAGGGTGAGCCGTCTCCAGTGCGCTGATGACGTCATGGAGTTTACCAAGTGCTGCCGTAGAGTTAGCTCGCGGAGGAATGTAAGCAGGGGCCAGAAACATGGATGGAAACTCCCTTGGTAGGTAGTAGGGATGGCACTTTAGCAATAAGAACTCCACATCAGGCAAACAGTGTCTATGAACAGTCCATACATCTTCACACCAGGCGTTGTTGATAAACACACACACCGCCCCCTTTTGCCTTACCGGAGGCTGCTGTCCGGTCTCCTCGGTGGATGGAGTGAGTCTGTAACTGAATGGTGGACTCTTAGACGTTGTCTGAAAGCCAGGTTTCAGTGAAAATTAGAGCGCAGCATTCTCTTATTTCCCGCTGTGTTGTAATCCTGGCTCTTAGCTCGCCCAGCTTGTTTTCCAGAGATCGCACATTAGCCAGCAGGAGGCTGGGTATCAGTGGTCGGCTGGCACGGGTCTTAAGCCTTGCATGGAGCCCTCCCCTCTTTCCTCTCTTGCGACGCCGTCTCCGAAACACTCTCCTCGGGTCAGCTGGCTCGCTTGAGTACTGTGTGCTGGGGCCTTCCTGGTGTTGCTGGTGGTGGTGGTGGTCGAGCGGGCGCACAATGAGTTGCAGATCTGGTGGTAAAAATCCACTAAACTCAAACTTGTGCGATGTAGCAATGTCCAGTAATGCCTGCCTGTTGTAAGTTAGCAGTGCATCGGTTCTGCGCAGTGCAATAAAAACAAAAAACACACAAAAAAGAAGAAAAAGCCGGCATTCGCGAGCGACACGAGCAAACCACGGGGGGCGCCATGACATGAAAAAAGTCAGCCAGTTCTGTTTCCTTCACCAACGCACCATCAGTAAAATTAAACCTGTCCTCTCCCGGCCCGATTTAGAAAAAGTTATCAATGGTCTTATTTTCTCCAGACTCGACTACTGCAGCTCCCTCCTCTCCGGTCTTGACAATAAATCCCTCTCTCGCCTCCAGCTTGTTGAAAACGCAGCAGCTCGGCTTCTCACTGGTTTTAGCAGAAGACAACATATGACCCTGTTTTAGCCTCGCTGCTCCCTGTACGTTTTAGAATTGATTTTAAGGTTTTACTGATTACTTTTAAAGCTTGTTTAGGTCTGGCACCCGGCTACATTACAGAGATACTGACACCCTATGAGCCTCCCCGCAGCCTTAGATCCTCAGGCAGATCCAGAGGTGACCGAGCTTTTTTCATCCGAGCCCACCAACTCTGGAACGACCTGCCTGAGGAGATAAGGCTGGCACCATCAGTTCATCTTTTAAGTCACTTCTTAAAGCACACTTTTATCGACTGGCTTTTTTTTTAACAATTTTATTTACTTTATTTATTTTCAAAATGTACTCCTGCATGTATCTTTTCATTGTTGATTTTATTACCTTACTTTGCTGTGTGCTGTTCAGCACTTTGTAAACCTTGTTTTTTAAAAGTGCTATACATATAAAGAATTATTATTATTATTATTAATATAATCCCCTGAACCCCACCCAGCCCCTCTTCAAACCCCTACACCCCTCCTGCCCCCGGACCACTCCCTTGGTCCCAGGTCGGCAACCAGACACCAGGGCATGCTACATCCCACCCCATGGCAGCACATCCGGGAAGGCCCAGACCCCCAGCACATATGGACCCTTCCAACCCCAAGAGAGGGGGACCACCCTGAGGCACCACCCCGCCCACCCCAGAATAGCCCAGCCACCCTGCCCAGGGCCAACACCCGCCGACCCAGGCCCCAGCAGTGGCCCAACCCCACTGCCATGAGGCGACCCCAACCTCAGGCCCCCACAGCCCCTAACAGGGCCGGACCCAGAGCTGCCCCAACGCAGAGCAGCCCGGTTCTGCACCATGGGAAACCACCAAGAACCTGTAACCACTAGTGACTCCCCGCCATTATCCAATCCCCCAAGTGACAATATCACAATCCTCCACCTACACTAAGTGATGGAGCTAATCACAGGGGACCAGAGGGAATGAGATTCAGAGATTCAGCAGCCAGAGTTTCCACCTGCTTCTGTCTGAATTCATGATTCAGGCAGCGCCTGGAACTCTTTGTGGAGAATCTCCACCAGACTCTAACATGTATGGAAACTACTAAGTTTCTAATCTACAGAGATTGGAACGTCTGTTGAATCATTTACCGGTGGTGAAATAGCTCCAGGTGAATCCTGGTTTCATCTATCTCTTGGCCTTGGATGAGGTAGAGAAGGTAGATGTGTGGTTTGGCTTCCCCATGACGATTCTGTCATAGTACCGATGTATAAAATCTGTCAGGCTGGCCACATCCTTCCCGCTGTGCTCCAGAGTGTACTATAAAAAACATTGTTTTTCCTACTTTCAAAGAATATTTTGATTAGACTGGCACAAAATACAATTGAATGAATGCATAAATGTTTGTGTGCCCCTGGTTTGAATCTACCGTCTTACCAGAACTATGTCACCTACAGTGGTCACTTACTTGCCAATTTTTTTCAAATGCCAGAATCCTTCTCCACAGGAATGAACCACTAACTCTTGAAAGTACCTCACAACAGGTCGAACCTTTTCATGAAACCACAATAAAATACTTATGTTCCTTTGCCAAACATAACCATGGCAAATACTGGTCTGACACTATAAAACAGGTAGTCCTTGTAACTGACCCATTGTACCATTTATCTCCACCAAACTCGGCACGGAGGATAGCGGTCAAGCCTGGAACTCAGTCAAATTGTCATGTGCTGGAAAAGTTGCAATATGGCACTTCCTACAATCATTTAATCCACCAGCCATCTTGAAAAATGTAATATTCTGAGTCATTTTTGCCTGTTCCTTTGCGTTGCATTTTAACTATCTCCTCCTACAGATTTTGTTGTACTGACCTCAAAATTGGACTAAATACTCCAGAGGCATGTGTGATTAAAAATTATCACAAACTTTCTCAAAGGAGTTGGCATTCAAGTTTTCCTGGGACCTCCTCACGTTTTCATGTTTCTCCACCAAACGCGGTTGGGTCTGCCAGGCCTGACCGGCGTCCCCCCCCCCCCCACCACCATCTGAGCCAACTCACCACCAGGTGGTGATCCGTTGACAGCTCCGCCCCTCTCTTCACCCGAGTGTCCAGAACATGCGACCGCAAATCTGATGATACGACTACAAAGTCGATCATCGAACTGCGGCCTAGAGTGTCCCGGTGCCAAGTGCACATGTGGGCACTCTTATGCCTGAACAAGGTGTTCGTTATGGAAAGTCCATGACAAGTACAGAAGTCCAACAATAAAACACCACTCGGATTTATATCAGGGGGGGCCATTCCTCATAATCACGCCCCTCCAGGTCTCTCTGTCATTGCCGAAATGAGCATTGAAGTCCCCCAGCAGAACGAGGGAGTCCCTGGAAGGAGTGCTCTCCAACACCCCCTCCAAGGACTCCAAAAAAAGGTGGGTACTCTGAACTGCTGCTTGGTACATAAGCACAAACAACAAACTCCAAAGAATTCTGGGCTGGGACCATTGCCTGCTTGGTCTGCAGAATGGGGATGGCTGTGGTCTGGGTGGCCAGGGGGTCCTGGCCTGCTCAGACAAATAGGATTTTTTAGGATTGTAGGTAGGAAAGAGAAATTACAGATTACAGGACAAGTGCTAGCATTCATAGAAGGAGACTCAGTCCTTTGTGTTACAGATTTCTACAACTGCACTCACATTTTATTTAACCTTTATTTTACCAGGCAAACCATTAATAATGCTTTCTTATTTACAATGTTGGCTGGCAAGTGTCAGAAAGAACTTGTAGGACAGAAAAAAATCATGAAACATTAAACATTCATGGACATAAATTTCAATAAATCATCACATCAAAGTAAATTCCCCCTCAGGTTCTCATTAGGGAGATTTTGTGAACAGGAAATCATTTCACAACATGACTTTTTGATTCTGTCCATTAATGAAGACTGTACGTTGCTTGTGAAGTGCATTGACTGGTTTAACAGCATTGTGGTAAAGTGGTCCGGCTCAGTCCATGACTCCCGGGTCTTTTGGACCTCTGCAGTCTCAGCACCTATCACAAGGTGAGCCACACAACCTCTATTAATAATCACTTTTAACATCATGGATGTGTCAAATGTCCCTCTATTTATGTGGTTGTGATGAGGAGATTTTATTGTCACAGGTGAATTCTCTGGTGTCTCGTTGGTGATCAGAAGGTATATCTGCAGCCTTTTTTCATGACACCATCTGCAGACTCTCAGGAAGCACAGCAGCTATATAATAATAATAATACCCATGCAGGACAATGCATGGCTAAAACTGACCTTTGACCTCCTGCAGGCAGCTTCAACTAGTGGGCGGCCAACAGCTAGAGGACTAGGGTTGCCAACTTTCAGAAGTGAAAATAAGGGACGCCAACCACAACTCCTGAGGTCCATGACCACCACGGCCTGACTCCCATGGGGTGGGGAACCTGCAGCAGTAGTGTGTTTTATTATGTGCCAGTGTTTTTAGTGAAGGGGTGATCAAAAAAGCAATCAGTTATCCTTAAAACTTAAAATGCTTTATTACCAATGAACACATTGATTACTGTGAAACATTATTGTATGTAAAGTGTTAATTAGGCTCCATAAAGCTGTCAAAAAATGCATCCCTATTTAACATACAAGAGGAGAACATAACAAAAAACCATTTGCACACAACTTAGTTATTGCACAATCACTTAACTTAGTTAAAGAGATACTGGTTAATCTACCACCCGGCAGCAGCACCAGTAACTAAAGCAAATGTTTGTGTGGAGCAACAATTAATTTGTAAAAGACAAATTAAATACATTCAGAACTTAATGTAACTTTTAAAGTTAAGTTATATTTTAAAAATAAATGTTTTCTCTCAACATTCATTTAATAACTGTTAATCTGTTAGTCTGATTTTTTCTTTAAATGGACACATATAATATTTATAACGGCTGATATACTGTATAATAAATTAATGATCATTCATTCAACTTTAAAAACTCATCATCCTGAATTCTGGACATGGATCAATCATGACATGATGTCCCACATCGGAACAGTCTCAGGAGATGATGGGGATGAAGAACTTGTACCCTGACGCTCTAGTCGTATGTGTTCGTGTCTCCAGTGTTGCTCTCCTGATGCATGACTTCTGACGTCAGACTGCCCACCGCTCGCCACTGAAAACACGCGTCACGTTTTACAATCTCTCCTGTAAACATCCACGGACGCTGTCCAGCTAAGGATAAAAGCGTTTTCGCTTTGGAGGATGTGGTGGAGTATAGGGTACAGTGGACATTTTAAAAAGGCGCAGGTGTTTTGAGCAGTCCCGGTATGTGGCGTCTGTCTCTAGGCAACCCTGAACGCAACACACTGACAAAGACAACGAGCAATCTAATCCCATTTAGATAAAAATACAGGACGTCTCGGCTAATACAGGACAGTTGGCAACCCTATAGAGTACGCTAATAGCTAGTGGATGCTAATAGAAAGTGGGGCGGCTAACAGCTACCAGGCTGCTAACAGCTAGTGGGCGGCTAACAGCTAGTGGGGCGGCTAACAACTACTAGGCCGCTAACAACCTAGTGGTGGCTAATGGCTAGCGGGCCAGCTAACAGCTAGCAGGCAGCTAACAGCTAGCAGACGGCTAACGCTAAGTTCCTACAGTGAGAAGATCTTGTCCAGCTCAGCTGCAGGTTTTTTCTGATTTGCATCCTGTTGAAACCGGTGACGAATATTTACCCTATTGTCAGTTCTTTGACCGACCTTTCAGGCTCACGTCCTGTTGCTTCCTCTCTTGGATCTTTAATGACCGGTGAGACTCCAGTCGCGAAGTGATGGGCGAACCTTTCCACCTCGATTCTTTGGCGCGGGAACAAGCAATTTTAACCCCGTTAGAATTCCCTGATTATTATCGTCCGCTCATGCGGAGATAGACCTGAGGAGTTATTCTGGTAGATAAGCCAACCTTTGGGTCTAGGAGTATGAAGCTACCGTACTATCGTCCTAACAGGATCACTACCTGGTATTGAAGTAATAACCCTAGCGAATTCTTATGTCTCTTCGGGCGTTGGGGAATCTGGGGCTTACCTGCTCGTCATGGTGTCCTCTCCTCTCTTCAGTGGATGTGGACAAATATAAGAGAAATAAGTTTGGTTGGGAAAGTTAACCGAAGTTAACTATAACCCTTTTAATTCAAGTTTTCTATTATTGGTACAATACAGAAAAAATAAAAAAGAAAGAAAAAATAATAAATTCCCTTTTCGGGCTTCCCTTTCAGTGAGGGCTAAAAAGCAGAATATAAGAAATAAGTATAAAGTAAAAGTTTCCCTCAATGGGTGATTCCGCTTTCGCGGGTCTACATCTTCTCTAATAATAATTCAATCTCCCTTGGTAAAAAGGGCAAAATCTATCCCAGCAAAGGGATGAAGGTCCAAAAATCTCTGCAGATTCTCTGCAAAATCTCCGTACAATCTGACTCTCTTCAAATTATCACCAGTATATATACATAACTTAAAAACCATCCCACTGGTATCTTCCCACTAGCAGAAAAAACAACTCAAACCAACCCACTCAGTATTTTTCCATCGAAAGAAAACAACTCAGAAACCAACTCCACTTAGTATTTTCTCCATCAGCGGAAAAAAGCATATGTGGGCATCCTGCAAGATGGTCCCTCCTTCTGGGTTGCATCAGAGCTGAAGGAAAAAAAGACACTATTTCCCTGTCCCATTATCGATCTATTCTCACAGTTTTACACAAAGGCTGCTTGTTAATATTTTCTGGAGTTTGCTGGGAAATTCCGCTCTGCTTTAGAGTGAGGCAGATAAGAGGTAAACTCCCCTTCCTACACCACCCAGACCTGCTTCAAGGCCTCTCGCCACTTCTTCAGCAGTGTAAAACTCTGTTTCTTATTGTACCTTATTTGTGAATGCACTCTCTGTAAGCTGCAGAATAATAAAACTAACGCTGTAGCTCTATTAATCAAAACCAAAAACCTAATGAACATCACTAAATCTAAGGATAATAATGTAAATAAGCAAGCAAACAGGAATATATGAAATGTGAATAGGTAATACATAACACATAGAAAAAACATGGACTGAGTATTGATCAGGCAGCCATAAACTCAGTCTTTTGGTTATAAACCTCATTTCACATCATGTGTGTCATAACAGTCATAGATTCAAACTTTTAATAAAACTTCTCTCCCTTCTTCACACACTGAGAGCAAAAGCGGTGGTTTCCAGGCAGGTGTGAGTTATCTGTCGAGATAAGGGCCTCTGCTCCCTGACCGTTGCCTTAGCAACGCTCTCTGGCCTAGAGCAGTGTTCACGCCACCCATTGAAGAGCGCGGCCTTCACAATCCTCAGCTGTTTAAGTAAAAACCAACAAGTAGCAAAGACATGAAGCAAAGCTAACATGAACATTCAGAGTAAGCATAATAGCTTCATAAAGAAGTCTAGCATCAATGTTAGCTGTTAGCATTAGGTATTCAACATGGCCAATATGTCTAATAATATCTGAATAATTCCCCAAAGCAAGACACTGAACCCCAAATTGCTCCTGATGGGTTGTGGTTGCGCCTTGCATGGCAGCTTCCACCATCAGTGTGTGAATGTGATGTATGACGTAAAGCGCTTGGGGTATCATTACCAGGTACAGAACAGTGCTGTATAAATACAGACCATTTGCCATTTTACCAAATACTTACATTCTCCTGGTCTGAAGTTAGTCCACAGCCTCTAGACTGAGCTCTTTTTGGATTAATCTGCTGAAGAGTCCTGGTTTAAACTGTTCCAGGTTTGGTAAACCAGTCCGGTTTGAAAGTGATTGCCGAAGACCAACAGGTAATTTACTGACTTTTTCTGGAGTTGTTGCTATTAAAATGAAGTTGATCCAGGCAGCTCAAAATCCTGTGATTCTGGGAGTTTTACATAGTGATGTAGGCTTTTCCAGAACATTTCCCGTGTGCAGCCTTCATGCTTCCCCACGGCTTTCTGCCAACTGAAGACGGATGACGAGCAAACCAGGTGTGCAATGGGCGGGTTGAAGACCGGTTAGAGGAGACGTCATGACTGAGGAGAATTTACGTCTCATTCTAAAAGCTGAATTTCAAAGGCAGATACACCCTGATTGCATCCCAGGGTTGATTTTTATAGGAGTGTTTGGTCTGTTAGTGACTCAGAACGACACAAGAGACAAGTCATTTTTACATTATATGGGCCCCTTTAATGTTCCAGCTGCAGTCCATCTCTGTGTAGGTGGATATAATTAATAAAAATCTACCATTTGTGTCAACATTTTGTTCTGGGTCAGTATTAAGGAGAGAAATTAATTTCAAAGTGTTTACCAACAAAAACAACATCATAACATCTTTCCGGATTTGTTTTGTTTCCTGTTTATGGGCGGAAAGTCATGTCTTAATGACAGAACATGAGGTATGCATGTTGGTGTTTTATTGTTGTGGATGTGTTAACGGGCTTTCAAGCAGCTGATGTGTTTACTATGTTTTTACTCTAAACAATTTGGGGAATGTAATTATCACAGTCTGTTGAACTAATGATGCAAACTGTATTTTCTCTTAAAACTCTTTTACTGTTTATTCTTATGTTTTGTACTGTATGTTTATACTCCTCACAGTATGGTCACAAACAGATGCTGGTAAGCAAAAACAACTTTTATCTGATTCAACATGAACACAGTTTTATTGTTTTTCTGAATCATCTCATTCCTCTTTATATTTTCTGTTTTTGCTGATTTATTTTGCTGCATAAATGAGTGAAAACAAGAATCTTCAGACTATGATCCAGATCTTCCTGGAGTAAGAAAAACTGTCTAGACGTTAAATCACTGCAGTGATCCAGATACAGGAGTTAAGTGTGTTTGTGTTGCCAGACCTGGTGACCCTGCTCAACATTCATCAGAGTGAGGAAGAGGAGGGTGACAAACTGCAGGCAACACTCTCTGACTCACACACAATTAAACAAACACAAAGCCGAGCAGACCGCCGCCGGCAACGCTGGGCTCAGTGATGTTGGAACCAGTTCTGATCCAAAACTGGGCTCAGCGTGCTCGGGGACTCCCTCTCTGTCCATACTGTTTCCATCCTTGTCTGCAGTTTTGTCCCCCTCTCCCCCCCTATGCAAAGCCTTCCCCAGGGTGGTGGGTGGCCCTCAGGTTCTGTCCAAGGTCCAAGGTTCTGTTGCCTGGCTCATGCATGGATGGCTGGTCCCAGGCGGGGCTGGTGGACTGCTGCCCTTGGTCCCCTGGGCCAGCTCTGGCTGCGGCCCTTCCTCTGCTTCCCTTCTGTCTGGTGAACTCTCTTGGTTCTAGTCTCTGGGGTGGCTTCTGGTTTCCCGGGGCCTTGGGGCCCTCTTCGGTCTGCCTCCTCTTATCCTTAGAGGGGGTGTGGTTGCATTTTGCATGATCGCTCAGCACAACTCACCCCTAATGCTTAGTACACACACATATACACAAGATTAGCCAGGAGTGTTCCAGATTTATTTCCATGTTCAAAGTTCTTCAAACGAAGTCTTTGCAACAAGAATTGTCTTTTTTTATTATCTATTATTTCATTATGTTAAAGTTTAGCTTTCCTTACATGGTTCAGTGTGTTCTCTGTGGAGACATGGTAAGCTCCTCTAGGGATTTAATTCTGAGTTCTAACTCTAGTTACTCTGGAGTAAAAA